>NC_081565.1:1779654-1813174 GCF_022355385.1 Mustela nigripes | reverse complement strand
CCACGGGCCCTGCAGACCTCGGCCGGGACGCCACGGGCCCTGCAGACCTCGGCCGGGACGCCACGGGCCCTGCAGACCTCGGCCGGGACGCCACCCACGCGGGCCGTTGCCTCACCCTCCCTCTCCCTTGGCCCTTGGAAGATGACTCTGCCACCTCACCCAGGACAATGGGGCTCACAGGGGCTTTGGGGGTCCCCCACCTACAGGGCGTGGCCTGGAAGGGTCCAGGGTAGGAGCCCTGCCCCCTTAAATCTCTGCCGCAGGAACAGGAGTCTGTTCCTCGGTGCACACGCCGGCTGGAGGAAGGAAGAGGCAGACCAGACAGAGCGGGGCGGGCAGCCGGGAAAGGTCAGGTGAGGGTGGTACAGAGCTCCCGAAGACGGAGCGGACCCGAGAGGGTTGCTGTTCTCCCATTCAGGGGTTCTGAGAAGCTCTTTCCAGGAATGTCTTAAGCCGTCTGAGAGTGCCCCCCGTGGACTGGCCGCTAAGGTGCGCCCGTCGGGGCTCTGACCATACCCGTCCACCAGAGGGTTTTGTTCCACTGCCTCGGCGTGTGACGGGGACCAGGGCTTTCCGGTTCACTGTTCTGTTTCAGGACATTTTGCAAAAGTCACTCCCGCAAAGGCTGCTGGACAGGACGTGCCGTGACCTGGTCTCGGCTGTCCCGGCTTCCTGTTGTCTTGTTGGGGACCCTGGCACCGCACCCCGTCCTGCCCCTCTACCCGGGGAGGCCACGGACCCGAGTCGGACTCCAGCTGAAGCATCGCGGACAGCCCTCCCAGGCAGTACCCACGGGGGGCCCCACCGTGGCTGGACTCCCCGTCCAGAGCCGAAGGAGCCTTCTGGTGGGGAGTGAGGCCAAGGAGAGGCGCGGGGGAGGGGAGGGTCCCAGCAGGGTCAGGAAGGTGGAGAGGGACCGGAGGCGGTAGGTCGCAGCGTGTGTGACCGGGCCATCTGGGGCAGCTGGCAGACGGGCCCATCTCGGGTGCTGGCCAGCGCTGGGTGCGGCCAGGGTCATCCCAGGGATGCGGGCTTCTTCGTGCTCATCCGTGTCTTTGGAGGCCAAGGCTGAGGCCTTGCTGAGGAAAAGCTCAGAGGAGCGGCTGGAGTCTGACCCCCGCACTCACAGCCCAGCCAGTCGCGCCTGCCTCGACGACATCCGAAAGTGAGAACAGGACAGATGTCCTGGGGGACGCGGCACGGTCACGCGGGCCAGATCCCTCATCTGGGGGAGAATGCCGTACCCTGCTCCCCCGAGGCTCTCCGAGGCAGTTCCGTGACTCTGGCCCCGCAGCAGCGCCCCACCCCGCATTGTGGGGAGCTCTGTGTCGCTTTTCTTCCCTGTCTTGGTGTTTGATCAGGACGTCTCTCCGACAGACAGGCCATCTCCAACCCGCACCGCCCGCGGCCTGCAGGGGCTCAAGCAGACCCTGGCCTCCACCTCCTGTTACTTCTGTCACATTTTGTCACACTGCTGCATCACAATCATCGTCCATTCATAACTGGATCCTGTCCCCCGCCCCTGGGCGCCTTTCTCCCTGGCAAGCCCCCGAGGAGGTGTCCGCGCCGGCCGGGGCTCTGCCTCGCTCCGGCTGTGGGGCCATCCTCGCGGGCGCGCGCGTCTCTCCCTCTGTCGCTGGGCAGAAGTCCCCGTTTCAGCCTTAACTCCCCACCCGGGGGGTGCCTGGGGGGCTCTGTCGCTTGAGCCACCGACTCTTGGGCTCAGGTCGTGCTCTCAAGGTCGTTGGGCCCGTCTCGGGCTCCACGCTCTGCCCGGGGTCGGCTTGTCTCCCTCTGCCCCTCCCCCCGCACACACTGTCTCTCTAATACATAAACGACTCCTTTTAAAACCTACGCCACACTCGCTGCCTCTGCTCTCCCGGGCCGAGGGTCTGGGGAGCCCTGCTCCGCCTGGGTAAACACTCCGGGGCCGGGCCCAAGGGTGCGTACAGCCCCCACGCCCCTGCAAGGACTCCAAGCAGCTCCAGCCCCCACGCCCTGTCACGGCCCGCTCCGTCCTCGGGGGTCACCCGGCCCCGTCTCCCGGGTGAGAGACGAGAGCCGGCCGGCCGCCTCCGCCCGGACTCCCAGCAGGTGGGGGGTGTGTCTGTGCGCTCACTGCCTCCAGGGGCTCCCCGTTCAGATTCGTCGCCCCCTTTCTGCTTGCGGGTTTTCTCCTTGTTGATTCTTAATTCTCTACTTTGGATACGGATCAATTTTGCGCCCTGGGCTGCAGACCCCCGCCCCCGTCTGTGACCTGCCTCTTACCGTGCGGATTCCATCACGTCCTTCCAAAACCCACACACCCCTCGTCTGTCTGGCTGTCCTGGTCCACGAACCTGGTGCGCTCGGGCCTGTCTCTGTCCTCCCGTCCCTCCCGGCTCTGACGGCAGGCGGCCTGGCTCCCCACGCGGTCGGACGCTGGCCCGGACTCTGCCACTGCTCTGTGACCTTGGGCACGGCTCTTGACCTCCCCGTGCCTGTCCGCTTGCTGGGGACAAGGACCCTGCACCATCAGGTCACTATGACAAGGATCACAGGGGCAGCCCTGGACCAAGCACCTCCCCCACCCCCGGGCAGACGGCATTGGCACAGGGGAGCCGTGTCTCCTGGCCGTCACCGCAGTCTCAGCCCCTGCCAGGAGGCTGGCACACAGGCCCCCAATTAAATGATCGATTGTGGAGTCTGTGCTCTGAGCCAGGAGCGGATCCGCGGGCTCACCCTCCCTCAAGGTCAGGGACGGGGGGGGGGGGGGGGCGGGAGGCTCTGGATCCGGGAGAGGCTGCTCCGTGTTGTTTTTAAAGGCTCACCTTTCAAAACCAGCATCCCCTCAGTGCCAGAAGCACCTAACAGAGCTGGGTTTGGACCCAAAGGATGACCTTGGCCATGCCTACAAAGAAAGGCAGCCTCTGGGAGGCAGGGAAAGCCACGGGGTCAGACTGCTTGCAGGACCCTCGGCCCCCAAGACCCAGCCCACCCGCGGCCGCTCCGTCACTTGCTCCCCGAGCCTACCTGCAGGCACTGACCTCAGTTTTGTAGGGAGAGTGGAGCTCGGTGTTCCAGAATGAACGAGGCATGCGGGCAGCCCAGTGCTGGGGGCTCCAGGCTGAAGAGAAGCGTCTTGGGGTAGTGACCCTGCGTGGCAGGGTCAGGGGTCAAGGCCGTGACACAGAGTAAAGTGTGGGCAGAGGCATCCACGCTGGCCATCTACCACCCCCAAACCAAAGCCCCAGAGGCACAAGCACAGCCTCCTCGCCCTCCGCTTCTCTAGCCCCAAGTGCATCACAGGCCCCAGAAGGTAACAGAGAGGTCTGCTGTGGGGGGGGGCTGGTCTCACAAGTGGCATCGCACCCCCACCCCCTGGCGTGGTTTCCAGGCTGACGCTCGGCTGACAGGAGCAGCCAGAGCTGGGCCCAGGACGGAAAGACAAGTGACGGACACGGAACACCATGCGGGATGGTCCCTCGGGATCGGGACCATCGCTGGCCTGCAGGGCTGAAGGACAGGAAGGAAGCCAGAGCTCAGCCCCCGGGACAGGATCGCCAGACACCGCACAGCACAGGGCGCCCCCGTGCGGGAATGCGGTTTGTGGTGCATCCGAAGCTGTGGTCTAACTGGGTTTCTGCACGGCCTCGGGCAGGGGTGAACCCAGCGAGGCGCCCAGGGAAGGGGTGGGTCGGCCGGGCCCTCCCGCACCCACCCCGTCCACAGCCCCCGTCTGCTGCTGCCCTCGGCCCACTCGCCTCCAGCCCAGGGGCGGGACACAGAGCTCGGGCTCCCGTGAGCGGCCCCATGACGGGCTGCCAGGCATAGGGATTCCGTCGTCTCAGGGGGCTTCCGCCCCAGGCGGCCCCACAACACTCAGGCATCTTCCAAAGTCCGTGTGGCCACAGGCTCTTTCCTGCCAGCACCACTGAGGCCATGATGGGCGGCAGGGTATTGCCGGGAAACCCTGGAGGGAAGGGGGTTCTCAGAGGACCCGTTCCCGGCTGCACCGCTCAGACCCCCTCGGCCTGACATGAGGCTGTCCCTCATGGCTCTCCCAGGTGGACTGAATCTGGGGACATCCACCTCCTAGCAGGAGGACGGGGTGGGGCAGGCTCAGGGTTCACGGGCCTGCAAGAGGTTCCTGCCACCACAGCCCCCCATCCCAGGAGGCTGAGGGTCAGGGCCCCCTGCCGCCCGAGCTGTGCGGGGGAAGGGTCTGGCTCTCCCCTGTGCTGTCCTGGACATTATTCTGTTCATTCTTGCTCCAGAAGCCCCAGGAGACAGACATGGCACTCCAGTCTCTTCCCGGGGTTGCCCTGAAACTCAGAGCCCCATAGGCGGCTTGCCCAGGGCTCCCCGCTGGGCAGTGGCCACACTAGAGGTCCGTCTCTCATGGGACATGATGCTGGGAGCCTGGGCCAGGCCAACAGACCCAGCAGTGCCGAGCACCTGCCAGTTCCACACGCACACCGATGTTGACAGGTCCCTTCCGTTCGGGGCACCTGCAGCAGAACACATGCTTCCCCAACTCCAGCTGTCCAGGTGTCAGGACGGCAGCTCTGTACCATCCTTGGGCCTCCGCTCCCACACCCCTGGCCGATCCCCCAGCAGGAATCCAACTCCTCAAAACAGAACCCTTGCCCCCGCCTGCTCCGGGGCTCCCCTGTGCCAGCCAGACCCTCCTGCCACTGAGATTCTCCTAGGGCCCCCTGGCTGGTCACGCATGTCCTCTCTGCCCACCGGCTACGCTGTCCCAGTTAAGATGGGAGTCTGTGTCCTGCTTCCAGTAACACGGGGTGGCGGCCATGGGACCAGTCCCACGGCACGCACAGAGGTGACTGGTCTGGGTAGGACACCGACAACCCCCTAAACGCGTGGGACCACGTCGGAAGCAGACAGCACCGAAGAGATGCGGGTACTCGTCCCTCTTTTCTTCCCTTTCTCTCTTTAACAGCTCTCTGCGCGAGCACAGGCCCCACTCGGCTGCGGCGGGGCGGCCAACCCGCGGACAGAAACCCCCGATCTTCCTGGCTTCAAGAACCCGAGAACCAAGCTGGAGGCAGCCCGGGCCCCAAGCAGGGAGGGGCGCCCTGGGCAGGGGGGCGCGCTCCGAACCCGCCCGTGCGCCCCCGTCACCGCTCTGCGGGCCCGGGACAGACTGTGCAGCCAGCGGGCCTGGGAGGAAGGGAGGGACGTCCGTCCCAGCACACACCGTGTTCCGGGTCTGGATCCAGCCAAGGACAGGACCGCTGAAAACTCCGGAGAGGACTCAGGACGCAGGCTCTCAGTCACGCCATTCAGGGTGTCCTGGACACACTCCCAGACCAGCAAACACGCGAAGGGCGAGCCCGTGCTGGGAGGGCAGGAGCCGGAGTTGCCGGCCCGGACACGTGAGCAGCTGCGGCGAAGATTTGTGGTCGAGGACGTAACGGAGAAACGTGCTCATAAGGAACAGAAACAAGGGACAGCTCGGGGACGTGACCGCTCTGAGAGTTGAAACAGACAGGAATCCCGGGGCTCACCGTACACACATCAGATTAAACACTCCCTGGACGGTCCGGGGGCCACGTGGAGACAGAGAAGTCGGTGGTCTTGAGGACAGATCGGGAGAAACTGTCCAATCTCAAAACCAAAGAAAAGAACTGGGCGGGGGGTGGCGCGTGAGCAGCACATCCGCGATCGTGTGACGACAGCGAGGGCCTAGTACTCCACTGCAGCTGCGAGACCGAGAAGGGAGGGACGCAGGGGACACGTTTAAAGGAATAACGGGTGGAACAAACCCCAGATTTGGCAGAAAATGTGAATTGGTAGATTCTAGAACTCTAGAACCTTCTGACCAAAACAGCACAAAGGAAAGCGCCCCCAGGTCACCCGCTAACGAGCACCTGTCCCGCCTGGCCCTTTAGGACCCGGAACCACTGGGGAGCAGGGACTCCCCATCAGAAACAACGCAGGACACGGAACACGGACCTGCGTCTGCGAAGGTGGGAGAGAAGCCAAATGCGAACCAGGACTCCAATCTGGTCCTTCACGCACGGAGGCAGAGCGAGTGCTCGCTGGGCCGTGTGCCCTCTGCTCCCACCTCGCCGCGCGGGCAGGGGGACCTTGATCCTCTTCCCGGCCACCCCGTCCTGGCCCCTGGGAGCTCACTGCACCCGCCCTGCCCTCCCCCTGCCCTCGACCCTCCCCGCGCTGCCCCCCACTCTGTTTACAGGTCCCGTTCTCAGGGGGACTGTCCCTTTCAACACGGACGCAGAAGGGCTCCCCAACTTCCCGTGTCTTCCGCGTATTGTCTCCGCCATAGAACGCAGGGTCTGTGACCCTCCCCACCACGTGTCGCATCCTGACGTGTCCAACCCCGAGCGGCGGGGATTCCCATGGGCACACACAGGCGCTCCACAAATCTGGCCCAAACACAGGAACAAGCATCTAGGGTTTGAGGAATTCACGAGGATTAAGGAAACCTGTAGTCTCTCCAACACGTGTCTGTAAGGTTTTTGCTGCGGACGTGAACCAAGGGCCCCCCTTGAGTGCACGGCGGGCACCCATCGCCCGGCTGGCTCTCGGGAGCCCTCAGCTCCGTGGGCAGAGCCGGCCCGGCCACCGCCGCCCATGCAGGTCGACCCCTTCACACCGGTTTCTCTCCGACTGCCGAGGGGTCAGTCGTGCCGTGGCCGAGGCTCTGCCCGTTCCCGCTTCCCCCTCCTCCTCACGCCCCGGGCTGCCCCCAACACGTTCCCACGGACCAGGCAGCTTAGAAGCCCCCATCAAGGCCAGGAATCATGGGGGCTCCTTCAGCGGCTCAGGGGAAGCCCCACCCCCGGCGTCTCGCAGCCCCTGCAGACACCGGCTGTCCTGGGCGGGTAACACCTCCCTCCCCGCCTGCCTCCCCCCACAGCCCATGTCCTGGTGTCCCTGTCCCTGCACAGACACCGGCCGCCTTGCCCTGAGGGCCACGCAACCCCTGCACGACCTCATCTTCATTGCGTGGGCGAAGACTGTGTTCCCAGACCACGGCACGTCCTGAGCTCCCAGGGGTTGGGACTAACACGAATCTTTTGGGGGTACGCAGTTTGACCCCCAGCAACCCCCCAGACCGCTTGCATTCCTGACTCCATCACCTCCCAGAGAGCCCAGCTGCCATCACTAGGGATAAACACGCAGCTCATGGCAACGTTGGAGAACAGCGGGTGGCGGCCATGGGGGACGAGCCAAGCTCGGGGGCCAGCAGTCCCCGTGGAATCCTCATCCCGGGAGAGGCAGGCCGCCAGGACACGGCTTCTCATTGTGGGACCTCCTCAGGGTGCCGGGGACGGGGGTGTCCTGAGCGCTGGAGCAGGACCCAGGCCCTGGGACTTCCTGCAACCCAGCCACGAAGGCTAGGCGGGGGCTCCCTAGGGAAAATGCCGCACAGCCCCGCCCAGTCCTCAGGTCTGGGCAGAGGGGACGGGTTGGCGGCTGCAGGGCTGTGGCCTCTGGGAGCAGCGGGGAGCACCCATCAGGTGCTGAGTCTGCGGGGGGTGGGGGGGCAGGAACAAAGTGACACACACGGGTTTAAACAGAACAGATCTCCCCTCTGCCAGCTGGGAGGCTAGAAGCCTGGGATGGGGGAGTGGCCTGGCTGATCCCACTGAGCGTCGGTCCCTGGCCTGTCCCCGCTCCTGGGGGTCCTGCCGCCGTGGCAGTGGATCCCTAGTCCCCACTCAGCATCTCCTCGTGCGAATCTTGTGCCCCAAACCCCCGCTCCTGAGGACAGCAGCCATCCTGGCTCAGGGTCCTGTTCCAGCACGATGTCATCTCCACTCACATCTGTCACGACGCTGGTTTCTAATAAGGTCCCATTCTGAGGTCCTGGGGGTCCGGACTCCCACATACGTAGCTGGAGGGTCCCGATTCAGCCCCCGACAGGCTTCAGTCACTGTCCCCGGCCTGCGGGGTCCTGCGGGGACCTGAGGGGGCCTGGGTTCTCAACCCCGGCGCTCCCTGCTCCCGGCCCCCGTTCACCAGCCATGTTCCGGCAACATGACAGGCACGGAGGCCAAGGTGACCCCAGCACCCGTTGGGCCCCATTCGCCGACGCCCACGCGGAGAGCAGCGACGGTCTCTGTGGGCAAACGACACTTTAATTCCAAACGCGGGAAGGGGCAGGCGGGCAGAGGACACGCACCGGCCTCTCTCTGCAGGCAGGAAGGCCGGTGTGAGAAAGTCTCCCTCACTGCGTTCAAGACCGACACCGACAACAAATTCGACCTGGAGTGTAAGTGTGTGCGGACCACGGGCCCCCTGCGGGCCCGGCCCGCTCGGAGGTTTGGCCCTGTGGCAAGGGCCCGGCAGCTCCATACCCGAGGGATGGGCTGGCATCAGGACTCGGGCCCCCAGCCCAGCTCACTGGGCACGGAGCCTGTCCCCCACCCAGGTCCCTGGGGCTGGGCAGGATGCGGGGCCAGACCCCAGGCACAGGAAGCAGAGAGACTTTCCCCCACCCAGATGGGCCTGCGGTCCCCCCACCAGGCAGCCCCCCATCTCCAGCCAGCCTCAACCCCCATGTTCTCCGCAGTCTGGGGACACAATGACCTCTACCTGGACAAAGTACAGCCCAAGGGCTACCTAATTCTCCACATGATCAGCCAGCACGAAGACGTGACCAGCCTGGTGGTCCACCTGATGGGTACGCAAGGTCCCCTCCAGGCAACAGGGCACCCAGGGCCTCCTTCACAGGCAGGACTCCGCTCCAGCCAGCCTATGGGGAGGTGGCCCGCTGCCCCCCAGCAGCAGGACTAAACAGGTTTGGGGATGCCAGGGACCAGACCCCAGTGGAAGGCTCTGGCCCCAGCCGTGCTCCTGCTTGGCCTCAGCCACTGTGGCCCTGGGGATCCCCTCACAACCCCACACACTCGTCCACGCGGCCCTCTCGCCAGGACCCTCCCACAGCCGGGGCTCCACCTCCACGCCCTCGGCAAGGAGAAGAAGGGACAGTCCCCTCCTCCGAGGTCATCCCAAGGGAAACAGGGGTCTCTCCCGTCTCCCCACACCAGCCCCCATCTCCCACCAAGACACGGACTCCCCTCTCGGTCCAGAGCACTGTCCCCTGGCCCACCCCCAACGGCCTCTGATGCCCCCGGGCCTCTGCCCCCCACCCCCCACGGCACCCGGCAGACCCCCCATGTCCCCTGTAGTCTGGGACCCCAGCACGCAGCAGGACGTCCTGCAGACATTCCAGTCCGTCTGTGACGACCTCGGCCTGCATGAGGACCAGACTGCGGTTCTGAACACGGACGGTGAGCCCCGCCACTCTCCTGCACCCTTAGGCCCCCGTGGGTTGGTGGCCACACGGCGAGCAGGGGCTCACTCCAGCTCACTGTGCCCCTCGGATCGCTGCCAGAGTTTCAGGTCCTAGGGCCGGCGGCCCCGCGCACGTGAGTGGTGCCGCTCTGGAGCTGTGCCCGTGGGCTTCCCCACAGCCCCCAGGCTACACAAAAGGGCCCAGGAGGCAGACAGAGCCCCCACCTGGCCCTGGAGCTGCCTCTCAGAGACCAGACCTGCCGCACCTCCTGTGCTGTCCCTTCCCCAATCCCCGCCCCTGTGTGCAGAGCCAAGAAGCAGGGTCTCACCTACACGGGAACTCAAACCGCAGGTCCGGACGCCATGCTCAGCTCCCCCTTCCACCCCTCCCCGCCGCAAGCCCTCCAGGGACTCCGCCAAGGACACCCGCCTGCGCTCCCGTGTGCGGCCCTGGCCGGCCCCATTCTGCTCCGTGCTCTCCATCTGCGCCGGCCACACGCTCCACCCAGCCCCATGATGGGGCCCCCCTCCCCTTGCACAATAAAGGACGTTCCTTTCAAAAGATGACTGCCGGGTTGGTCAAAGTTGTCCGGGGGTCATTCCTTCTGGGGCTGCAGAAATGAACAAAGGAAAAGACGAACCATCTCCCCCGATCCGAGCGCGTGGGCAGAAGCAGCCAGAGCCCTCCCCAAACCTGAGTGCCCACAGAACTCAGGCACAGACTGTTGCCAAGTGACGAGGAACGCGTTCATTTACAGTCTCACCCTCCCAGGTGTGTGAACGTGCATCCGTTAGGACTCTTGGCTTCAAATGACAGAAAAACCTTACACGCACACTTTGGCGGTACATGGACTGTCTTGGCTCTTACACATGAAAGGTGCTGAGGCAGAGCGGCCCGCAGGCATGGCTGTATCCAGGAGCAGAAGAGCCATCTCTCTCTGTCTCTTGCCTCTTTTCTTTCTTTCCTTGTTGGCTCCATTCTCCGGCTGCCCATACGGCTGCCAGCAGCCACAGACGACCTCCCACTCCCTCGAGATAACAGCGTAATGTACTCATACTTCTCTCCAAAGTCCCTGCAGAGGCCTCCGCACGGTGGCCCGCGGGCCCGCCCAGGTCCTCGCCTGGCCTGTGCTCATCTGCAAATGGAGAGAGGCGATGCCCTCGTGGCCAGGCCTGAGCCAGGGGTCCTCCCAAGAGCGAGGGCAGTGGCGGCTTCACCCAAAGCCCAGGGTCTGAGGAGAGAGGGTGGGCCTCATGAGGACGTGCCTGGTGGGTGGGGGATGGAGGCACGGGTCCCACTTGGGTCCACAGCCCAGGCTGCAACCTCCAGCCCGTGCCTCCTCCCAGTGACGTGGGTGCACTTCGATCACCCTAACACCCTGACCCCCCGCCGGGCCCTGGTCACAGTGCCTGCTCCAGGTCTAACGGGTGGGAGATGGGGGTCCCCCTCATCATTGGGGGAGGGTAGAGACCCAGAGGACGCCCCCGTGAGTGAGAACGAGGACAAGCTCCCATGTCTGCCCCCTTGGTGGGTGTGGGGCCACCTGGGTTACTGCCGGAAGGTGCCCAAAGGAGGGCTCCAGCCCGGCAGGAGGCGAGGGCGCCCCACCCGCTGGGACACCGGGTCGATACCCCGGGGAGCACATGGCAAAAGCTTGCTGGTTGCCCTTCCCACGGGGCGCCCAGGGCCCAGGCCGCCAGGATGTGCGGTCCCAGTGCTCCCTCTGCCCTGCAGCCCTGACAAAGTCCTCCCGGCGGCTCTGCCTCGGGTCCACACCGCAGGCCCCTCCCACAGCCAGCAACGCACACAGACTACAAGGACACGCTTCACAAAGAAAAAATTCAAACACCCGACAAAATCCCACGCACGCGCTTCCGCTCGCTCGCAGAGAAACGCTAACGACAGCAAGAAGGCTCCTCGTGTCCCCGCGGCTCGGCAAACATCGGGGACGCCCGGCGGCTGTCTGCAGCCCCCGGAATGGGCGGCCCCTACGGGGCTGGACACAGACGACGCGTTTTTCAAGCCGGAAGCCCCCTCGAAAGGAGAAACAGTCCTACAGAACGGCCTCCACTTACAGAAGCCAAAGCGAGTCCAACGCGCTCCCCATCACTTGAGAAGCTCCGGCGAACGAAGATCCGGCCAGGAGGGAGAGGACAGTCCACAGCGAGCCGAGGCCGGGACGTCTCGGAGACGGGCCGAGACCGAAAGACAGCCCCGCGCGGCCGGTCCGGAGGGCGAGCGGCCCAGGGTTGCTCAGGGAGGAGCGCGGCCCCGCGGGGCCGGAGGAGGGTCCCGGCGGGCAGCAAACACGGGGACAGTGAGGACGCAGACGCTCTCACAAGACACACGTGCAACGAAATCAAAGATGAGACGGGGCCACGCACTCAGCATCGGTGATGTTTTCTATCGTTTGTCACGTACGAGACGCCACGAGCCATGACCAGAGCACCTGAAAGAGGACACACGAGGCTGAGGCCTCTCCCCAACCCAGGCGGAGGCCGAGGCCTGAGAGGACAGGTGGACCCGCACGCCGGGTCCAGGAACCTCAGCAAACAAGCATCGGGGACGGTGGGCGGACGTCCAGCCCAGGGTGTCCACTCTCTCTCCTCCCTTGAGGACCCACAGCAGACACACCCATCCGTACGGGGCCAAGGCCACCCACACGCCCCCACAGGATGCCAGGCCAGGCACAGACTGGACCACAGGGAGGGGGAGGGGGAGGGGAGGCCGCACACAGCCCTAAATGATGCCAGCAGTCCCGAGCGGGGGCCCTGGGGGTGGGGCTCATTCCTAAGGGCACGGCCAAGGAGAATGAAGGGCGCTGTGCCCGGGGAGCTGGAATCTGGGAAGGGCTGGGGTGACCCATGGTAGTCACAGAGCCCCTGGGGACTGCGGGTGACTCACTGACCCACAGCTTGGGGAAAAGCACCCCGGCTGTGGGTCCAGGGACAGCATCCTTGGCAGGAAAGGGTGAACCGGGTGGGCAGCTGCCCGGGTCCTGGAGAAGACTCCGGAACGTGAAGGGGCTTGATTCACGGTCTGAGCTGGGACAAGTGCCTGGCCGGCCCACCACCAATGACGCCTCACCCTGCTGCCCTGCTTGTGGTCCCGAGTCCCCTTCCATGGCTCACGGCCTCTCCCACACCAGGAGCCGGCTTGGAAGGGCCCCTGCCTGTTTCCCTACACATCCCACAGCTGCCTGTCTGCAGTCAGCCCAGCTGCCCGGAGCGCCTGCTGGCTTCCAGGGCAGGAATACAACTGGGCATGGGGCAGGACAAAGACAGCTGGTGTCCCCAGCAGGGCTCTGCCCAGCAGGGACAGGGCATCCACTATTGTTATTCAAGGTGAAGACGTCAACACGCTCCCCAGTGGTGCTGAGCAGCTCAGCGTGGACGCTGACTCCCCTGGGGAGCTCCCGGCATAGCACACAACCTCTGGACCGATCTCGCATGCCTGGCCGTCCCGACAGCCAGGTCCCAGGGGTCCACACAGGCCTCAGGGCACCCCCGGGACCAGGGGCAACAGGAGCATTTACAACCGAGCGCACCTTTCAGTGAGAAGGCCATTTGCTCTTTGCCCACAAAGGGCTCCGTGACCCAGAACAGAAAGATTATTTCCTGAAATGAGGTGTGCCCCTAAGTGCCACCTGCCGGCTGGCCTGGGCCTTGTGGGCAAGTTTCCGGTGGAGGTGGGGACTGGGGCCAGTAGGCAAGGAGGGGTGGGGACCAGGAGCTCCAGAGAGGGGCTATGGGGCACACGGGCTGGGCCTGGGCAGGTGCTCCCACCCCTGCGTGGGGGAGGCTGGGTGGTGGAGGCCACGGGCTCTGCGTTCACCAGGCAAATGCCGCCGCCCTGCCTCGTAGCTCCTCTGCCCAGCTCTGGACGTCAGAAGTCGGAGATCAGTCTCACTGGACTGAGAGCCAGCGGCCAGCAGAGCCTCGCTCCCTCCAGGGGCCCTCGGGGAGGATCCGGGTTCTCACCTGCTTCCAGAGTGTCATTCCTGTTCCCGGCACCTTCTCCTGCTTCAAAGCCAGAAGCAGAGTCTCTTCAAACCCCTCCACCAGGCAAATTCTTCCTTTTGGGTCAAATATCCCTCTGCTTCTCCCCTCTAAAGACCCTTGCCGGTACGTTTACAGCCCAGTGGGTGATTCAGGAAAACCCCAACCAAGGATGCCTAACGTACTCACATCCGCAAAGACAGCTGTTCCTCGAGAGGCCACGTCCACGCGCGGACCTGCCCTCTCCGCGGTCCTCCCACAGTCAGTGCCAGGCCAACGAGGCAGAGCCAGCACAGGTGCAGATGTGAGGAGACACGACCGGTGCATAGCCACGGGACGCCACGCTCGGCACGGCACACAGAACACCCGTCCCTTGGGGCACGGGGCACGCACGCCCACACCACAGCTTGCACCACGACCCACAAGCCTCAGCACAGGTCGGAGAACAGAAATCACGTGAGACGGTCCCTTTTCTCTCCTGCAGCTTAATTCATTCCGCGATTAGTCACACCACAATTAGCGGAGAAAAAAGTCAAGTCACACACATCCGACAGACCGCACGGGTAGCATCGCTAAGGAACTCCAACAAATCCACAGCAAAAGGAAAACCACCCAATTTTTAAGAAAAAAAAAAAAAAAAAAACAGGCAGCGAAGGGGAACAGGCACGTCACCAGAGACGGCGTGTGGGCGCGTGACCGAGAGGTCCGCGGATAGGTGCCTGGCGCCACCAGCCGTCAGAGACGCTAAGCCAAACCAAGGTGTCCTGCCGCTTCCCACCCACGAAATGGCTAAATTAAGAGCTGACTCATCCGCGGCGGCGCCAGCGTGAAGAAGTCATCTCCGGCGTGGCCCGTGGGGCTGCCACAGGGCACAGCTCCCTCCGGGAGTCTGGGGGGTCTGTACTGACACGGGAAGCACCACAGCTCGTACCCCGGCCACTCTGCTCCGAGACGTTTCAGTAGACACCGGGGTTCCACGTGGCGCTTAGCACGGAATGTCTGTTCAGCATCTAGTACGAGTTTGTGCTCAGTAAGCGGCATGACGCGTCACCGAGGGACTGCACAGCCACGAGCCCGAGGCCAGAAGGAACCCAAACGTCCACGGACAGTGGCATGGACAGCCTGCAGGACGGCCCCACACAGGATGCTCATGGGGGGAGAACCCAGCACAACCCCACGGGCCTCGCGGGCCACAGCCGTGAGCAAGGACCCCGCACGCCTGCAGTGTTTATGACATCACACACACCCACGGACACACACAGACAGTCACACGGGGACACAAGGACACACACACTGATGCACACTCACAGGGACACACACATTCACTCATAAGCACTCACGCTTACACACTCACACAGACTCAAACACTTAGACACTCACATGGACCGACACACACTCACACAGACTCACACACACTCAGACACACACATTCCCGCCGTGGCGAGAACACAAAATGCTGCGGCATCTGTGGCAAACAGCGGCAGTTTCCCGACAGATGAGACCCAGAACCACGACGTGGTCCAGCAAGTCCCCTTCTGGGCGGAGCCCCACACGCGCTGGAAGCCGGGACGCCGCTCTGTGCACACTCGCGTGTGAGCCGCCGCAGAGATGATCTGATGCCCACGGACAGGGCGCAGGTGACCCGCACATGGCGTGGACCATCCGCCGTAAGAAGGAGATTCTGACGCGTGCCACAACCCACGACCCACGTGAGCTTCAGGCACGTTCTGCTGCTCGGTGAGGTAAGGCCGCCCACGAAAGGCCCGAGCCCGGAGGACTGCGTGTCTGTGCGGGCCCTAGCGGGGTCGTCATCGCGGAGAACCGCAGGGTGGGGGCGGGGGGAGCAGAGCTCCCGTCGGGGAGGAGGTGGGAGGAGGGAGAGCTCTGGAGCCGGAGGGTGGGGCCGGCCACACACCCCGGCACGTGCGCTCGCCACGCTTACGACGGCAGATCTTCTGTGACACAGACGCGACCATGACAAAAATAAACCCATTCGCTTAGAAGGTCACACGGGTGATTCCTGGAATGTAGCATTTCACCAAAAAGCCTGGGTATGGGCATGTGCGCTCCGTGCGACACCACTCCCATCAATCCCAAAAAGAGACAAAATGAAAACAAGGGCCAGGGACGCACTGTGGCGGGGGTGGGCGGACGTGCTCGCGGGGATCCGGGGTAGGGTCCCCCTGCAGGGGCGCCCCATGGCGGGGCGGCCACGGGAAGACCCGTGCCACCCGAGAGCTGCTTCAGCCCCCGGGCCAGCGGCAGTAAGCGTTCACCACGGAAAATTAACGTCCAGCCTCTCTGCGGGATCCGCCCGCCGCACCCGGGACATTGGCCCCCTGTGGGGGTGAACGTGCTTCAAGGACCGAGCAGCGTCAGAGGTCACCCTGGGAGGATGGCCAGCAAGCACAGGGCACATACCCCCGACCCCAAGATGCCCCACTAGATGGGGGACACCCTCCTGCAGACGTGAGCCTGAGCTCCCAGTGGGCGAGCGGGGGACACCTGGCAGCCTGGCCTCCAGCACCGCGGGGCGGGACGAGTGAGGGGCATCGGAGGGCTCTGGTTCTGCTCACCCAAAAGACGGGGTGCTGGGACAGCCCCAGAAGCCGAAAGCACAGGGCCACTGTGGGGACCACCTGTGGGAGAGCCACAGCCAGCCCCTGGCTGAGCCCCTGCCCCAGGCGTCAGACCCTGGCTGCCACAGAGCTGGGCCGTGGCCCTCCGCTGCCTGCAGCTGCCCCGCATTCTCGGTCCTGCCTGGGCACCCGTGACCTCCACGCAGCCTGGGAGGCAAATGACGCAGAGTGGACACACGGACACAAAGGGTGCGGCCAGCGCCCACGGCTGGCTGAGGTTCCCCCGGCCCCTGGACAAGGATGAAAGCGCCAACCCCATGCCTGCCACAGTGACCGAGAACACAAGCACGACACCTGCGGGCCCCAGGCCGGAGGCCTCCCTACCAGTCTGTCCGGGAAGAGGCCACCAGGACGCCAGCTTTTGTTTTTAGAAAATTAGCCTCTCGGGAACCTTTGTTGATGTGCCGACTGCCACTGCCGCCCTGGGCCCCAGGGCACGGTACCTCCAGCTGGGAGCCAGGCCAGCAAGGACTCTTCAGGGAGGGGCCCTCACCGTCGGATCCCCGGCGAGGATGCCAGGCAGAGAGCGGGCGCCTGGGGCGAGGGCTCCAGTCTGGGCTGCCCCTGCGGCTGGTCGGAGACAGGGCGAGGTGCCCGTGACCTCCTCGAGGGGCCGCGGACACCAGCGTGGCTGGGAGCCGGCTTCCAGAGCACACTAGCTGACTGGGAGGCCTGCCCGGGACGAACAAGGACGGGGACAGCCAGCGGAGCCCCGGAGCAGGCCAGGGACAGTGGCGGGGCCTGCCTTGTCACTGCCACCCAGGGCGTGTCCTCGAGTGACCTGCCCCTCATCTCCATAGCTATTAAAACAAAAGAGGACTCGGTGGGCCGACGCGCAGGGCCCATGCGGCCTGACCCGGCACAGGGTAACAAGGTGGGTGGGCCTCCCGGGGGCCACTGTCGCGTGCACACACCCAGGCTGATGCAGCTGAACTGTGTTCCCCCTCCCCCCCATCCGGGGCCAGAGAGCTAAGCCCCGGGTGGCCACAGCCCTGAGCCCCGCCGAGGCTCTGAGGGCGAGACTGCCCCTTGCCTCTCCCTGGCTCGGTGGGGCCCGTGTCCCCGGCCTGTAGCTGCCACCCTGCACCCCCCATCCGTCCCTGCTGGGTTCATCACTCCGCGTCACACGTGAGCCTCGTCTCCACACCCGTTCCCGGTTCAGGGCCCACGGGGATCCAGGACGGTTCCGGGTCAAGCCTCCCCTTAATTCCATCTGCAAAGACTCTTACTCCAGGTAAGGTCCCGTTCTGAGGCCTGGACGGATCAGAATTTTGGGGAGACCCTATCCAGCCCCATTCAGGAACAGCAGCACACGCCCCATGACTTTGCCGGGGGGGGCAGTGCTCACCTGAATGGGGGCACAGGTGAGGGCCCCCAGCACCCGCCGGTCCGAACACGGCCAATCCTGAGCAGGGAGGACCCCAGGAGTCACGGGCAGCACCTCGGCTCGGCCCGGGCCCCCCCTTTGTTCTTGGAGCTTCAGGTGTCTTGAAGCCCAGCGGGCGCCAAGTGGGCCTACCCATCCCCACCAGGATCTTGGGGGGCTGGGAGGAGCTGGGCGACCCCGGGCCACAGAGGGACACCTGGGCAGCCACTTCGAAGTTGGGTCCTAAAGGCAGCAGCCAGTATCGTGCCAGAACGGGTTCCCCCAGAATGCTTTCCAAACTGAAACCCAGAACCCAAGCCCCGGCCGGCCTTCCAGACTCTCAGTTCAGCCAGTGTCTTGAACGCCCGACCCCACGCCCATGGCCCTGCTCACCCCCACACCGCCCAGGAGGCAGGGGGCCTCCCCCTGAAGGAGTAGAACGCGACCATGTCCCTTTCTTGCAATTACCCTCCAAGCAAGGCGACACCACTCTGCTTCCACCACAAGCCCCTCTGCGAGGCACGGAGGGTCCCCCCGGCCCCCTACCCAGTCTCCAGTTCCCCCAGTTCTGGGCATCCCCAAGCTCACTCACCCCAAGTGACTCACACAGACTGCTGGCCACACACGTCCTCTCCCCCAGCCACAGCCAACAAGGTCCCAGGTGGCCGGGTGTCAGGACTGAGGTCACCCCCGAAGAGGCCCCTGCCAGGCCCCACCCCCAGGCAAGCAGTGTGACCACAAACACGCTGCAGGGTTAAACCCTGGGACGCAGGCTGGCCACCACCGCGGCTCCCCTCCCTGGGGCTTGCAGGGGCGGAACCAGCACGTGCCGCCCATGGCTGATCGCCACCGAAGTGCCCGGTGCCCCTGCTGAGGGCCGTCGCCCACCAGCCACTTCCCACCTTGCTCACTTGGACTCACGAAGCCTCCTGCAGCTCCCGCACATGACCTCCCTGAGCCTGCACGCCCGCGGGGGCTGCCCCTGCACGTCTTCGTTCAGAACAAAGGGAAGACGGCGCCCACCACAGGAGGGGCTCCGACGACACCCCGTGTTCTCACAGGCATGGTTTGGGGCCCCTCTCGTGGCAGCACAGCAGGGGAGGCACCTGGAGCTCCCGGTGGGGCAGGGGGCCTCTGGCAAGTGGTGGCTGCTCTGGGGGGCACGGGTTGCCGTGCCAGCTGTGAAACGTGAGCGCCAGATGCTCCCCAGCCTCTCGAGGACAGCCAGCACCGCGCTCCCACCCCTGGCCTTCAGAGTAGAGAATGCTGGGGACCCGGGGGGCTTGTGGGCTCACATCTCCGCGGGGACATGCCTAGCAGAGCAGTGGTCACGTCCAGGGGCTCTGGCTGGCTGTGCAACTGGCCTTCTGAGGGCTTTGGACCCTCTGACCTCCCTGCCCCACAGCATCCGAGATCCTGCGAGTTCCCATCCTCACGACCACTGGTGTGGTCATTTTATTTCTAACATTCTGGGGTGCTCGGAGTAGGGGGTGTTGAGAATCTCAGTATAATTTCCACTTCTCTGGTTACCAGTGAGGTCGCACACCCTTCCGTGCTTCGGGCTGTCGGATGGCCTCTTGGTCAAGTTCAATTCAAGTCTTGTGACAATTCTCCATCGGTGCGTTCTTATTGCTTTGGTGTACGCTCTTTACATATTCTGGAGAAGAGCCCTTGGCTGGTAACAGAGACAGGTCATCTTTGCCAGCGCGGCTGCATTTCCACCTGCTTGTCTTCAGTGAACGGGGCTCTTCCTCCCGCACAGTCCAGCTGAGTGGGCTTTTCGCCAAAGACCCTGCCCTTTCGGTCCCGTGTCTGCTGGCTCTTTCTCCCCGAGCCCGTGGGGTGTGCTCTGCAGTCCTCCTCCGGTTCGGAGGCTTGGCTGTTCTTGCTTCTCACGTCCCAGTGGACCGTCCACCTGTGCGGGACACCCCGCCTCTTCCTACAGACCCTCTCTCCTCTCTCCACCCACGACCACGTCCCTAAAGCTGCAGCGACAGGCAGCTTCCCACGGGACCCAGGGAAGGGAGGCCCCGTGGGAGACGGGAACCGGAGTCCAGGGTCACCAGCAGCCCACCCTGCTGCGTCCCTCCTGGGGCCCGGCCCTCCCCTGGCTGGCCTCTCCCTGCCCTCCCACACTCTAGCCTCAGTCCCTTCCTGAACTCCGCAGATGCCCCTCTGAGGGGGCCGGCTGTGCCTGCAGGGACTTGTCTCCCGTCCTGCCTAGGGGCGTCCTGCAGTAACACGGAATCACAGGCGGGGCAGACACAGCCAATTCTGAGGTCCAAAGGCCCCCTCCACGTGACAGGGCTGTACCCTCCTCCAGAGACTCCACGGGGAGACTGGTGCTTCCGGCCCCTTCCGGCTCTGAGGCTGCCGGCATGCCCTGGCTTGTGGCCACATCCCCCCACCTCTGCTCCGTGGGCCCCCCTAGTACTGGATTAAACCCACAGAGACTCAATCTCAAAGAAGATCACATTCTGAGGTCCCAAGGACAGAAGGGCCACCCAGCTCTGAGGAGGGACACCACACAGTGCCCTGCTGGGGTTCAACTTTGTGCGGGTGTCACGCAGGTTCACACTCATCCTCGTCCCAAAGGGCATCCAGTCCCGTCTTAAAAATGCCGTCTCGTACCCCATTTCTCTGCAGGGCCCGTACGAGGGAGGGCCCGTGCTTCCTTCTGACTTTGCCGAAGTCAAATGACGGGGCCTCATCACGAAACCTCTGCGGTGAGAACACAAGTCTGCCGGAGCGAGTCTCACCAAACTGGGCAGCCGGGAGCCGCGGCCCATGCAGACCCACGCCTCCCGCAGGGCATCTGGCGAGGATGCAGCTGGTCCCGGGGAGAGCGCACACGGCCGCTGACACTTCCGACCCGGGACCTGGTCTGTGATTGACTCCGTTCATCTCGACGTCTCAGGACTAGCTGGTAGTCTTCCGGCCAGAAGGTTCGCCGGATTCTCTGTTGGATTTATTGCTGATTACTTGATTTTTTTCCTGAATTGCAAGTAAAGTCTCTCCGGCCTCCCACCCACAGGAGGACCGCGCGCACTCAGAGATGCTGCCTCTCGTGTACAGACCCTCGGACAACTCGCCTCCGGGAATCCGCCAGAGCGACGAGCCTACCGGGGGGCCATCTTCCCACGACCTCACTAACGCTCCTTGTCGACCTTCCCCGTGCTCCCTTCGTCCCTTACCGGAGGGAGTCAGTGCCGTGTCTGACGGCGGGGGTGACGGCGTCCACGGTCCTGCGAGGTCAGCTTTCCTTGCTCCGTGCTGACACAGGACTGTTTTATAGGAATCTGGCCACCCCGCTCCCAACAGACCCATTCCCTTCTGTGCCGACTGCGGCTTTGGGCAGGCGTCCTGCGGATTCTCCTCGGGGGCCTTGCCTGCTGCTAACGTGATGCCCACACGATCTTCTCCGCGTCTCTGCGCATGAAATACGGTGACTGTCCGTGACCAACCTTGCGTTTCTGGATCAAACCGCACAGGCTCTAACACATCAGCCTGGCCACACATGGCTGGGCCCACTTTCTGTCAGCGAGACTCGTAACATTTCCTTCTTTGTAATGGTCCCGGTCCGGTTCTGATAACCATGCGCCACCACCGTCGTGAGCACAGACCACGGCGGGCAGGGATGAGCATGGGGACACAGCAGAGTGACCCAGCCTTGGTGGGGGTGCAGGGGGTGATGGAGACCTCCCGTGAGCACCTCCCAGGAATCTGCCACCAAGTGGGCAGGAGGGCGGACGGGCAGGCAGAGTCGTCATAGCCCACATAGTCCACAATGAGGACCCTGGAGCTCAGGACCTGAGGCCCCTGGCCCACGGGGGACACTGTAACCTGCATTTGCACTGGTTCCTGTTCCCTTGGCCCTGGGGTCTCTGAGCAGCTGAATTCGGCCCGGCTCAGGTCACCCTACAGTGGGGAGGCTCTGGAAATAGGCCAAAGTGGAAATGGGGTGCACCCCCTGACCAGACCGCAGCCCCCAGCCCGTTCCCATCCTCCTGGGCCCAAGGCCTCGCCTTGCTCTACAAAGATGGGCAGTTCCAGGAGATGCACTGGGCAGCAAGGCCACCTCACAGAGCAGCCACAGTCCCCAGAGCCCTGGCACAGCAGCACAGGGCATGGGCACTCCAGTCTCCTCACATGTCCTGCACAGTCCCTGGACACCGTGACCAAGCCCTCAACCACCAGGCGGCCGTTAAAAGGAGACGTCCCAGCCACCCAAGTTGCTGGCTGCATCAGAAGCAGCTCTGTGACTCCATGAGCAGAGCTCGGTGCCCACTGGGGACACAAGGATCCTGGAGGCAGCCCAGACACACAGTTGGGGTTCTGGGAAATGGCACAACCACCAGCATGGGTCGGGCAGGGGCTTTGTGGACAAATGGCCCAGTGGCCATTGTTGGCAGTACTGTCAACAAATAGAGGTCACTGTAGTGAGCAGGAGGGAACCTGTGACAGCCAGCCACGTGGCAGAAGCCCTCTTCCAGCACAAAAGGGCCAGTGCCACAGGCCCTGGATGCCCGGGATGCCACCAGTCATTCCTGGGCCACGCCTACGTCACCAGGAACACCCCACTGCTGACGCTGGTGCTGGCTTTGCTGAGGGGGCCCTACGCCCCGCACATAGGCCCCCAGGACCCCGACATCGATGAGAATCTGGTAGCCACAGTGGGCATCTGGAGTGGGGAGAGGTGGCAGCTGGGGGCAGAGAGAAGGGGACAGGGCCAGGCACCGGCCAGCCCCCCTGCTCCCTCCCCGGGACCAGCATACCCACCTCTACTTGGCAGGTCAGCGGCAACTGGTTCTCAGTAGCCCAGGCTTCCAAAGAACCAAAACTCCTCTGGAAGGACTCAGACATGATATTCTTCGTTCACAAACTCCGCATGAGCCCCAGGACCATGGAGTTTCATCTCTACCGAAGGTAAGTCCGGGAAGAGGTTTCCAGATGGGTCCAAGGTCCAGGGGAGCCCTGTGCCCTATCCCCAGTCAGCTCAAGGCCATTTAACCGAGACACTGGAGAAAGGGTGACACAGTGACACAGGGCAGGGCTGGGGCTCACTGTGCTGGGATACACGCGTCCAACATCCAGCACAGCCAAGCCCCACCAAGTCCCACCGAGGGGCGCTGTGGGCACATCTTCTGGCTCCGGGGTCCTAAGGAATCTTGCCCCAGAATACAGGACACGTGGGTCCCGATTATAATGACGGCAGAGGAAACAAAACAGAACTTTCAGTACACGCTGAGATGAAGTATGAACGGTCAGCATCACCCAGGCTGTGAGTGGGGAGCCCCGGGAGTCCCAGCAGCGTGTGGCCAGCAGCTCACCTGCCAGGACGCCCCCTTGCAGGAGTGTCCCCAGCCGGCTTCAGCACTCCCTAGGGCCCCTCCACCAGCAGTGGGTGTCTGGGAAGGGCGGGGAGCCTGCACGGAGTCCTGTTCCTTCGTGGGCCCCAAGTGCTCACAAGCACGGAGCTGTCCAAGGCTGTGGGAAGAGGGTGGGGGACAGCAGGGCTCCCAGGGCCCGGTTCTGGCCCCAGGGAGAACCCCGTACTCCCACCGCCCGCCCTACTGCCCGAGTCGCAGATGCTGGCCACAACACCATCTTCCTGGAGGAGGTGGACCCCACTCGCTTTCCCATCTTCTGAACCCAGCCGTTACCTCCTCACCCTAAGATGCTCGCCACACCTGCAAATCTCCTGCTTCCAGACTCTGCCCCATTTCCAAGTTCTGGGACCCAGGACGCATCCCCACCTTTCAGGGGACCATTCCAGCCATGCAAGGAGCATGAAGACGTCTGATTTGTGCATGGCCCCGTGTTGGGCCCCCAGACCCGCAGGGCCGGTGGGGTGAGGTCCAAACGTCCAGGAGCCACTGGCCACGCCCAGGCCAAGAGGCGCGCAGGGGGCGCAGACTGCGGACCCCGGGGCAGAGCGATGCTCGGGAAAGGCAAGGAGAGGCTGACCGTTGGACGGGCAGGACTACCGCTGCCCCCAGCTGCTTGCTTCTGCTTTGTGGGCGACGGGTGTGGGACTGGGGTCGCAGGGCACGCGATGGTGAACGTTCACCTGTGTCCCCCTGGTGCTTCCCAGACACTGCTGGCCTTTAAACAACCCCAACAACCAGACACCCACAGATGTTCTCAGGCCCAGGCCCCTACCCTGACGTGCGGCTGACAAAGCAATCACTGGCTGGGAACAACAAGGCCCAGGGCCCAGAGGACGGGCCGGACCCCAGCCGAGGGCCAGCTGGAGCTCTGTGGGGCCCCTGCCTCCTCTCCAGCCTGGCATGGGGCCCTCCGGGCACACCCTTCCCACTCTGGCCACGGCGGCTCATCCCCACAACCCTGCCTGCACCCAGAAAACCCAGGGCCGTCTCCCAGCTCCCAGAACCCCACAGCCCATCGTCTCAAAGGACCTGCCGGAGGGACGGCCCCTGCCGCTCTGTCTGCAGGCCGGAGCCCTACCGTGAGCTGGGACATCATGCGGATGTTCAAGAGTTACTGGAAACACCACAGGATCAGCCCGGCCAACGCCATCTACCTGACCCAAATGGGTGAGTGGCCACCCTCGCCCCAGCCCTGGATGCCGGAAGGGCGCAGCTCGGACCCCGGCTCAGGAACCCGTGCCCCTCTTCACGGATCGCCGCCCGCATGCCCGACAGTAAGTAGGCCACTGGGTCCAGGTGAGTGACCTCTGACCCTGCAGGGCTGTGGCTCAGGGCCCCTCGAGCGGGGCAGTGAGGGGGCAACTGCTGCCCCCCACACACGGAGCACCGGCCACACCAGCCGTGGGGACCGTGCAGCCGCAGGTGGACGGCACGGAGCTTTCAACCGCTGGTTCTGCTGGCCAGAACCCAAGGTGGGGATGCCCACGGGGTCCCCTGGAGTACTGACAGGGGCAGAGCCAGCCTGGCCTGGGGGACCTGCCGAGAGGCTCAGGGCAGGTCTGCAGAAGGAAGAGTATGGCAGAGCAGATGGGGGGAGGTCTGCTCATGGAAGATCCCCACCCCCCTCCCCCCCGCCCAGGGGCAGAGCCCAAGGCACTGCGGGATCCGCCCCACCTGTCCCCACTCCTGAACCCACCCTGCCTGCCTCTCCCTCACAGGAGCTGCAAAGGACTGACAGTTCACAGTAAACCAAGAGCCTTCAACCGCTCCCATCACCCCAGGAAGACCCCATCCCCGAAGACCTTTCCTGGTGTGTCCAATAAATGACTCCTGCCCCGAGACCGAGTGTGCTCTGTGGGGGTGATCCAGCCAGTGACCACACAGGGCCAGAGCCGCAGCGGTCAGAGAGGTGAGGACCGCCCCCCTGAGTAAACCCAGCTCACTGCGGGCTCATGTCCACACAGTGGAGGAAGCTGCTAGGGGTTCCCAGGGCACCGTTCAGAAGTGACAGCCATGCATGACGCAGGCAGTCAGCGAGGCCAGAACCCAGGGCCACCCGGCGCCCAGTCCCAGGGCTTCCACCCAGCTGGGCCAGAAGCAGATGTCGTGGGGACAAAGATGTCAGCATCCTTGTCAGGCCGGCTAGGTCGGGCCGGCTCAGGAGCCCCTCTGGCCACACACGTGTGTCTCTGTTAAATGGGGGCTGAGGCCCTGGGGGCAAGGACAGCCACTGGTCAGCCGGCAGGGGACGCCACCGCTGCCCCTTCCCCCTCCAACCGTGCAGGCCCCGCAGGTGCGTGCCCGCAGCCCCCACTGAGACACACTGAAGGCTCCAGCCTCCCCTCCACGGGTGCCCGGCTGCATGGAAGCTCTGTCCTCCCCCGGGGTCACCACATCTGACCCATCCCTCAAGCCCACCCCCGCCCCAGACTGGGGGCTCTTGCCAGCAGTCAAGGGTTCCTCGAAGGAGTCTCTCAGGGCAGGCCGTGCCATCCAGCACCAAGGCCTGTGTCAGCCTGGGAGAAGGGGAGCTGGCTGTGGTGTCCCCCAGTCAGGAGAGGGGGTCTGGTCTGAGGCTCCCAGGCCCCTTGGACCCACCCCCAAGACCCCCCAGTACCAAGGGGCCCTCCCTGCCTGACGCCCTCTGTGGTCCCCACCCCTCGGGCCCCCACCCCGGCCTCCTGCATCAGAAGCCGCTGTACCCACAGTACCCACCAAGAGCGCTTCCAGCAAGACCCAACACTGGAAGCACGTCCAGCCGGATGGGGTGGCCGCCCGTCCCAGCGGCCCCAGGCCTCGTTGCTCAGCAGGTCAACAACGCCAGCCTCTCCTGCTTCCCCCATCCGGGGGCAACAGCAGTTCCCTCTCCTCGGCTCCCGGGAGCCCGGGCTCCCCCTGCGTCCCACCCCCGCATCCTTCCCCCCCGCCCTCACCCCGGGGGGCAGCACCGACCCTGGCCCACGGTGACGTCTGTCTAGGTCCCGGTCTCGGGGCGCCCGGTGTCCTCGCTCCTCTCCGTGCCAGCACAGCTGCTCTCACCCCAGAGCGCCTGTCCCCCATAACCCACCACCCTCCAGGACAGGCCCAGCCCATCCTGGCCCACAACCTGAATGCCCTGTCTAGGCACAGGGAGGCGGACAGGCAGGGTGAAGGGACCCGTCTACCATCGTCTGAGCAGCGGGAATGGGACCTCCAAACTAGGGCACGGGCTGTGAGCAGGCCTGGGGGCTGTGGGGCCCAGGTGACGGGCTGAGGGACAGTGAGGCCTACTGGGGGACAAGGTGTCCTGGCCATTGGCGAACGAGGGCAGGGCTAGAGACGCACCCGCGGATGTGTGGCTCCCTCGGGTCTGAATGCCGGGGTCGGGGGGGCGGACAGCGAGGCCTGACCAGTCCGGCGAGGGTCTCCTCTCTCTCACGGGCCAGCTGAGACGGGCGAGGGAGCTTATGCCTGTCCTGCCAAGAGTCAACCAGAGCCTGGGGGCAAATGAGGGGCCCGGGACGGCACCTCCTCCCAGCAGTGGCACACCTGGCCCCCCAGGGCAGGACCCGTGGGGCCAGAGAGCTGGATGAGGTCCCTGAGCAGAAACGAACACCTCGACCCAGACCCCAGCTCACGGTGAGCACAGTGGCCCCGAGGCCCAGGGAGCGCGAGGAGCAGCAGAGGGACGCGAGGACAGCGGACTCAGTGGACTGAGAGGGTGTGGCCTGAGGGTGTCTGGGGTCCTGCCCAGGCCGCGTCCGTTCTGTGTGTCCTACTTCCAGGCACTCCTCATGGTGGGGGTAGTGGGGAGAGAAGCAGGTCACGTGAGAGCTGACTGGAGACTTGCTGAAGCCCCCCAGGCACCCCCAAGGCCCCAGAACAAGCCCGAAGTCACCAGCAGCCCAGCTTGAAGCGCAGTGAGGACCACTGCGCCCGGGGCCGGAATTCGGGTACACAAAGCTCTGGAGAGCAGGACAGCGGGCAGGATGGCAGGAGGCAGGCAGCTCCCTGGACTCCACAGCTCCCTCCAGCTCTGGCCAAGCCCCCAGCAGCCCCTGCGGCAGCCCCTCTCTCCTCCAGCTCCCCTGGGGGGTCCTGCCATCAAGCCCCGCCTGCCTCTGCCCTGCATGTCACCGTCCATGGGGGGAGGCCAGGCCCCAGCCAGCTCAGGGATGGGGTTTTGCGTCCACACTCCTACGGCCGGCAGGGCAGGGGCCATGGCCCCCCAGGGATTGCCGCTTCTGGGCCACTCTCCTCTCCTGGGGGCCGGAGGGAGGGGCAGACGTTGTTGATCAACCACAGCTCTCACTCCACAGGCCCAGACTGGGCCCCAGGGTTATCTGCGACACTGGCTCCAGGTGCCCCTCCCTGGGCTCAAGGTGCAGCAAGCGTGCCATCGGAGACAGGGCCGTGTCCCTCCCCGGCGGAGCGAGAGCCGGGGGCTGGGTCTCCTTGTTCTCCAGGGCCTGGGCTGCCGATCTCTATCTCCCTCAGTAGGTGCTGACCTGAGGTCGAAGGTGCGGGGGGGCCCCAGGGCTCGGAGTCTGCCTGCTCTAGGTCAGCTTGACCAAAATCAGCTGCTTATTTCCAGGGAGCCCTGGGGCGAACCCCAGCAGAGACAGACCAGCTCCCGGGGATCAGGGCTCAACAATACTTCCCCAGGTCCCCCATGGGCTCAGGGAGCCGGAAACTTAGGGGGGCAGGGCCTGCACCTGCCTCAGCCCCGACACGGCAGCCTGGCACAGCAGGGTCCTCCACAGCTGGGTTCAGGGTGCTGGCCTGATGCTGGGACACCTGCAGCGCCGTGCTCCCCCCCAAAGAGAGGCACAGGTGTGCACTTGAGGAACACACGTGAACACGCATGTGCACACCAGCAGCAACGCCCACGAGCACACACAAGAGCACGGGGCTCCTGAGGACTGAGGTCTGGGGGCGACAGCAGCCCCCCACGGGCACCTGGCCCCCCCCCCCCGCGCCCCCCCCCCCCCCCCCCCCCCCCCCCCCCCCCCCCCGCGCCACTGCCTGGCTCTCCTCCAGCCCCACCGCGGGCCTGCTCTGCCGGAGCTTCCATCCCACGCCAGCCGCTCCGCTCGGTGACTCACAGAATGAATGGAACTTTCCGGCTGCAGGACAGGAAACGCACACAGGTGCAGGGCAGGCAGCCCAGGCCAGGGGCGCAGGACTCACAGTCGGAGAACCTACTCTCCTGGAGAACAGGGAGCCCTCTGGCCCCCGGAGCACTCGCTGGGCTGGAGGGTCACGGGGGGCTGGGGCGTCTCCAGAAAGGTGCGAGCAGGAGCAGAACAGTGAGGCCCTGGCCAGCCTGGATCAGGGACACACACCCGCCTCTGCTGGACGGAAAGGGGTGAGAGGCAGGGCAGGGTCCACCGCACCTGACCGCAGGGGCTGGGGATGCTCCTCCCAGTAACCCAGGCCTTCCCCAGCCCCCAGTGGTCCAGAGCCGCTGGGGCTGGAGCTGTGCCCGCCAGGAGAAGGGTCCAGATGCTGACACCAGGTGGCCTCTGTCCCAGGCACACCCACACCTCAAGAGAAGGATGCAGAGGACCCCCCCCAACCTTGAACACAGGGAGACCAGTCCTTCCCTCAGGGCTCTGGCTGTGGACAAGAGCACCAGGGCCTCCCCCAACAGACCCCTGGGCCGTGAGGGCCACTCGGACCAATCCCAGGGCATGAGAGGTGGGGTCGCATGCCTGCCGCTCCAGGGAGCCGGCCGGGAACACAGAAGTCAGCCCCGGAGCCCTCCCCAGGCTGCAGGGCTATTCATGGATTCTGCAGGGCCATGAACGGCGCCGAAACAAAGCCCCGGGCAGGAGCCTGAGCTCCCCGCGGAAGCCGAGCCATCTGCCCAGTGAACGAGTGAATGGCGCTGATTACACAGATGCTCCCAAGTCTCGCTTTCCACAGGATCGCCGCCTTTAATCCTCAGCCTCCCCCGGCCGTGGCCCGCCAGCCTGGCCACAGCTCAGCACAGCTGCCTCCCGAGCCCAAAATAAGCCACAAGGCACCCGACATGGACACGTGCGACACGGGCCTAGCAGGGGAAGAAGTCGGGGAAGATACTGTCCACCTCCTCCCGCAGGGCCAGGGCCAGGCTGGGGCAGCCCACCTCCGAGCCCCATGGCTCCAGGGGGCCATCCGGGAACTCGTGGAGGCCGGGCTCGGGGTCCGCTGGGAAGCCCGGCTCGGCCCCGTCCAGCAGGCTGCTCCGGACCGCGCTCCAAGAAGGGGCACGGGCCCCTCTGCCCTCCACGGACCCTGGAAGCAGAGCGGACGCATCAGTCTAGGTACCGCGGCCGACACGGCGAGACCAAGGTGCAGAAGAGACCACCCTCTCTGTCCTGCCCGTCTTGGAAACCCTCGACTCCCGAGTGCCTCAACAGGTAGACGAATCCACTCCTGCTGGCCGTGCTCGAGACCTACGAGGACCCGTGAGAGCACAGCCATGCTCTCACGGGAAACCATGTCCCACATGGCATCTCACAGACGTCCTGCTCTCCCGTCCTGATGCCCTCGCAAGGATGCTTAGGGGGAGGGAACACACAGACCCTGAGCGGCGGGAGACCCACCGCTGGCCCCATACGCCACGCTCACACAGGCGCTCCATGTGCATGCGCCACCTCGTGCTCCCCACCCCTGGGACCTCGACGACCAGCAGCACAGAGAAAACAGGCCCAGACACAGACAGCAGAACCTCGGTAGCACACAGCAAGGTGAGCCCACTCACACCTCCCCGTGCATCCCAGCCACCGGCCCCGCCCCTCACCCAGACTGGCTAAGACCCTGAGGCGTGACCCAGGCACACCCCCACTCACCCAGACACCAGTCGGGACCAGTGTTCAGCAAGCAGGACACCCCTTCTTCTGCATCACATCCCAACACGGGCCTGCGTGGGATCAGAAGACACCATCGTGAGTGACACCAGCTGAGCCCAACTCCTTAAAGCTCAAGACCAAAGTGCAAAGGTGGCTTCAGGCTCAGGTTGAACAGTGTGCCCCTCCCTCCCCACCAGACCGAACCAAGGACAGACGGCCCCTCCCGCCACCCGCTTCTGCTGGTTTCCCTCCAGCCTCTGCCGCACTCCCTTCCCACGCCCCAGCTGGTGCACGCTCGCAAAACACAAACTCGTTTACTATCAGCCAAAACACAGACCGGCTAGAAACACGACAACGTTTTTGGACACGCGTCAGAAAGCCACACTGCGGCGTCTGGCTTAAACGGGCCCGGGTAAGCCAGCTGCGGCCCAGGCACAGAGAGCAAGGGGGGCGGGGGGGGGGGGCGGGGGGACAGACGTCCCCGGGGCGGGGGCGGGCAGAGTACCGGCTGCTGCGAAGACCCACCGGGGCACCCACCTGGTGTCCAGCGTCCCGACAGGGTCGGCCCCGTCCGCCGGGGGCCCCGCCCGGCCCAGGCAGCTCTGAGCCTCTGCACTCACCAGCGGGGAAGGCGGCTGCCACGCGCCGGGAGGCCAGAGCGGGGGCGGCCTCAGGGCCTGGGGAGCACTTGGGCCTGGGGGCTGGGACAGCAGGCTGTAGGGCTCTACGACAGAAGGGAGGTATAGGGTGGCCTCCCCGCAAGCCCTCAGCCTGCGTCCACAGTCCCCGGCACAGTGACAGGAGAGCTCAGAAGCAGGAGGCAGACAAATGACCCAGAGATAGACACCTGAGGCCGCGGTGCTGGGCAACTGGGGTCAGGGAAGCTGCTCAGAGGAGACGCCGGCTTGGCCTCAGCTCAGCCCTTAGAGCTCAGATCCGGAACCCTGCCCCAGCTGCCCACAGTCCCTACCCCAGCCTCCACCCTCGGGTCTCGCTCCCTGCCGCGTGACCTCTGCACCCTCACGCCTGCCCTCGGCTCCCAGAGTTCCCCCGAGGCCCCAGCTCGGCCGCCAGCCCCTGTGACAGGCGGTCCCCTCCCCCACTCCATGGGCACATTCCGGCAATCAGAAAGCGCAGCCTTGGCTCCCAAGGCAGTCAAGTGCATGGGGCCTAAACCCCCCGCGGTCTTTCACACCCAAGGAGTGACAGACGGCCGGGCTGCGGGGTCCAGCACAAGCCAGACGCAGTCATCGGAAATGCCCTGCGTGCGCGGTTGCACAGTAACAGAGGACAGATGCCCTCCCCGTGCAGCCTGTGACTCACACGGCTCCAGAACACAGGATCACGAGGGCGCCAAGAAGCCCAGGCTGTGTGGGGGCTGCTCGAGAGAGCCGGGCACGGCAGTGGCCAGTAGCAGGCACGAGGACGGGACCCAGGGGCCCCCAGAGGCCCGAGGAGCGGGGGCCTGTCCTCAGGGAGCAAGAGCGTGGACGCTGTGCCCCAAAAAAGGAGGACAACAGGGTGGATGAAGGAAAGCCCGCAGCCGAGAAGCCGGGCACCTCGGCCGCACCCCGGCTCTCGGTGGCGTCCGTGAACCTGTTTGTCGCAGCTGCGAGCAGCGTGGGGTCCCCGAGGTTCACCCCGACACGTGGGTGTGCCATGATGAAACCACGGTAGGTGCCCAACTTCGTTGAGAAAAGGACCCCGCCGTGCCCGGGGCTCAGAAGCCATCCTGCAGCCCAGGCCTGTCCCCTGGCGAGGACACCAAACCCATCCACACTGCGACCCACTCTCGCTTACCAGGGAGGACTGGCGGCCGCTCCACCACCTCGGCCGCCCCCGGCGGGGCTTCATCCTCACCTGCGCCTGCGGTCCCACAGCTCACAGGAACTGATGGCCTAGGTGACAGAAGACAGAGGGAGATCCTGAACGGTCTGCACCTGCTGCCCCCATGGGCCCCCCAGCCCCCAGAGGACACTAACACAGTCAGGCCGGAGGCTCCTGCGCCACGGTCTGGGGACCCTGCTGCGCCCGCACGCAACAGGGCCTGCGGCAGAACGTCCGTCTGCCACTCGCTCCATGCCTCCCTGGACGGACCCAGAACCTACAATGGAAACAAGCCTTGTAAATGACAACAGCCAAGCAACACACACACACACACACGCAGGAAACACAGGCCATGGGTCGTCACAGGCTGCCCTGCGGGGATCTGAGAGGCTCAGCCTGAGCGCAGACCACGGCCCGGAAGAGCAGAACGGTGGACGAGGAGACATCAGGGACTGAAGCGGGGACCAAGCTTGTTCCCGGGGGCTCCCACCTCGCTGGGGGAGACGGTGCCCGGACAGCTGGCACCGGCACAAACAGAGAACACCGCCCCACCGCCATCACAGCCACCCTGGCTGCCCCCCGGGGGCGAGATGTCCTCCGGCAGCTCCTCCGCGCAGTGTGGCCCCGGGCCGAACGCCACTCACAGTGTGCGGCTCCTGGCTGGGAAGCAGGGTGCCGGCGAGCCGAAGGAACTGCACGGACATCTCCAGCACTGAGGCCATGTCCTCCCGCCGGCCGTCAAAACGGGGCAGCAGGGCCCGCAGGCGCTCGCAGCTCACCGAGATCCTCTTCCTGCTTCCAGACAAGCCACATGTCCAGCAGCCCACCCGGCCTTGGCCAGCAGCCCACCCGGCCTTGACCACGGCCACGGGCTCTCCCCTCAGAGGGACCCCGGGCTCACCCCTGGGTGGCTCTCGGAACAAGGTGACCCCTCAAGGTAACCCCTCAAGGTTGTGGGCCACAGGCTACCCAGATCTTTGTACCAGCTCTGGCCAGCCCGTGCCTGGACCACCCCTACTAGAGACCCCAGAGGCACACCCTTGAGCTGCCCAGGACTGGGGTCAGAGAGGGGGCTGCCCGGGTGGGCCCTGGGAAGCCCCTCCCTTGGGTTTCCTTGCCGCATGCTAACTGCCCGCTGACTGCACGGCCCCCACATCCCTGGTCCACTGCCCACACCCACGTCACCAGTCTGATGTCTGATGTCCGCGGCCGCCCCCACCCCAAGGCCCCGGCAAGCCCAGGACCGTCCTCCACCCACCTGCGCTCCCTCTCGCTGAGCACGTTCCTCGGGAGGCCAAGGCTGGAGCCGGAGCCGGGGCGCTCGCGGGGCGCCCTGACCAGGCAGGCGGCCTGACCGCAGTCCTCGCTGCAGCCTGGGACGCTGGATGGGGACGAGCCACTGCCCAGGACAGGCAAGAGCGTGGAGCTCCGTGAACCCCAGAAAAGCCTACCGGGACCCAGGGGCCTTCACGGTCTTCTCTGGGGGCCGCCGGGCGCGGTGGGGGCTGCTGCTGGGCAGGGACCCCCTTGGCCCGCCACCCCCCCACGAGGCCTGCACAGGGTGCCCTGCCCCGGGCCGTCCCGCCGGATGGGGACCTGCAGCTCGGGTCCCCAGCCCCGCACCCCTGAGCAGAGGCCTTCCGCCTGACCCCTCCAGCGCCCCCCCTTCCTCACCTGCACCCCCCGAGCGCAGCCTCCGGGCCGCAGGACGCCATGAGCGCAGCCGCAGGGACGCAACCACGCGCCAGGGACGCCGCGCCCGCACCACGCATGCGTCAGACCGGCTCCGCCCACTCACGTGGCCCCTGCCTCACGTGCGGCCCCGCCCCGGCCCTCCGGCAGAAGCTGCGTGGCAGGGGTGAGCGCGCGTGGTCTGCGGGCTCTGAGGCTGGAGTCCACCGGCCTGGGTGCTCCTCTGCCCTCTCCCGGGGGGTCGGGGGTCGGGCCGCTCCCACCCCCGCTCAGCTGGGCTCACCCACCTGCGAGGCCGGGCCTGCCCGCAGGGAGCCTGGCTAGGGAGGCGGACGCAGGCGAAGGCTACCCCTGCCCGGGGGAGGAGGGCAGGAGGGTAGAGTGGCCTTCTGGACGGGGCGAGCCCTGGAGCCGTCGATGTTGCCTGAGGCTGGGCAGCCACAGGTGTGGGGAGAGGAGGAGGAGGAGCTGAGAGTTTCTGGAAGGTTCTGCAGCCAGGAAACCCGCTGGGGGGGGGGGGGG
>NC_081565.1:1661965-1779554 GCF_022355385.1 Mustela nigripes | reverse complement strand
GGGGGGGGGGGGCAGGGGTCTCGCCGACCGTGCCCAGCCGCAGCTCTGGACGGCATCTTCCCTCCCTCGGCCGCCCCAGCGCCCCAGCGCCCAGGGCTGGCCGGCCTGCCTCCCCACCCTGCCTCTGGCCGCACCGGTGCCCTCAGCCTGCCCAGCGCCACCCCCTCAGCTCACTGCCCGGGGGAGCGCTGCTCAGAGCCCAAGCCCCGCAGGTCCCTGGGCGTCCTGTGCCCGAGCGCCAGGCTCTGTCCGCTCCTCTTTTTTTTTTTTTAAACATTATTTTATTTATTTGACAGAGATCACAAGTAGGCAGAGAAGCAGGCAGAGAGAGAGGAGGAAGCAGGCTCCCCGCGGAGCAGAGAGTCCGATGTGGGGCTCGATCCCAGGACCCTAAGATCATGACCTGAGCCGAAGGCAGAGGCTTAACCCACTGAGCCACCTGCGCCTCCAGGGACGCGGGCGGTGTCACTGGGAGGACAGAGCCCCCTCCCCCCAGGAGCGAGGAGCCCCGTGCGTCCTTGGGGGTTTACAGCGTTAAAGCGCGGCGAGGGTTCCGAGCCCATCGGTGGAGGGGGCGGGTCCCCGGGTGTGGATGCGCCCGTGCGACCGGTCGTAGCGCCGCCGGCAGGGGACACGCCCCGCCTGGCGCCCGACCTCCACCCCGGAACAGGCTTTCTTCTGCTCGGAGGGAGAAAAGTGCGGTGCTCCGGCTAAGGCGAAGCAGCTTTTCCCTCCGCTCCGGATCCCAGCCGCTGCCGCCGCGCATGCCTCTCCCCGACGGGTCGCGCGTCCCGGGGGGCTCGTCCAGCGGGGCGCGGCGGGGAGCGCGCGGCAGGGGCCACACCAACCGGACCTTCGTGTTCGACGACGGCAGATGCGCCCGCAGGTACCGCTGACGCGCCTGTCCCCTGGTGGAGGGACCCCAGTCCCCGCCTGCGCCCCCTCCCAGGACCCTTACACCCGAAACCCTCCCCACACCCGTCCCAGAGCCCCACATCCCAGGTGCATCTCCAGGCCCGCGCCCGCGAGCGCCCTCCCCCGCCTACCGGGGTGGGGGGACAGGAGCACTCAAGCAGGAACCGGCCACGGCAAAGGGGCACTCACCCCAACAACCCGCAGGTGCCGCGGATGGCGTCTATGTGTCTGCGCTCTCCGCGCGCAGGTGGTCCTGGCCCGGCCATCTTTAGTTGTGGGGCTTCAGCATCTCCCAGGCGCAGGGAGGTGCGGCCCTCGCGGGCTGGGGAGCTGGAGCCACGCTGGTCCCCAGCCTCCCTCCACCCAACCTGGAAGAAGGGCCCTTGGGGTACACGCCTGCAGCGGGGTGGGGGGGTGGGAGACGTGGCTTTGCGGCCCCCAAGTGGGCCATGGCAGAAGGGTACTCCGCAAGGAAGTGGGGGGCCAAGGGCCGTCCTTCCAGGAAGGACCCAGACTGGGGTGCGGGAGGGAGGTGTGCTCTTACATCAGAGGCAGGAATCCTGGCTTTTGATTGTTGGATGTTTCGGCTTGTCCTTTCTCTTCTGGGTCTCAATTTGCTCAGCAATGTGAGAGTAGTTCCTGCTATAGCTTTTAGGTGGCTTGGGAGCCAGTGACGGTCGGCCCTCTTTCCCCATGCAGTGTCCCAGGATGCCACGTGTCCTGTGCTACCAGGTGACTGGCCCAGAGGGCACAGCGCTTCAGGGAGCCCCGGGGAAGGCAGAGCCCCAGCAGACCTGCTGGGGTTTTTGTCCCCAGCCAGGGAAGGCCGTGCCGGGTGGAAGGTCAGGCTGAATGGGATAAGGGAGACGGTGAGGACCCCCAGGAGAAGGTCAGGCTAGATGGAGAGGCCACAGGAGAAGTTGGCCTGGGTAAGGACCCCCCCCACCCCCACCCAACGAAGGTGAGGCCGGACTGGAGTGGGAGCAGCAAGGACAGGGCCGCGGGGTTGGGGACGCTTTAGCTGGGAGGAGGAAGACCTTTCTTGGGTGCGTTGGGGGCCTGGGTTGGGGAGGTTCCTGCCCCAGGCTTCACAGCAGGGTCAGCTCTGAAGTCCAGGGGCCTGGCTTGGCGCGCTCTCCAGACCTCGGGTGAGGCTCTGTCTTGAGAGGGGCTGCATGGTACCGGTAATGGCGCTTATGGTTCGGGGCGGGGCGGGGGGGGGTTGCGGGTACCCCTGCCTGCTGCTGGGGGCCGGCCTCTAGGCTCTGAGGTCAAGCACGAGAGGTCCTGGGGAGGGCTCTCGGCTCGCTGGGCTGCAGGAATCTTTACCTTGGTGCCTGGACCCTGGGTCTAGCCCTGGGAGGTGGGGTCCCAGGCTCCCAGGCTCGAGCCGCCCGTCAGATCAACGGGCACTGCCCTTTTTATTCTCTTCCTCCCCCGAGTACAGAGGTCATTGTCCTGCAGGTGACGCTTGTTATGGAAGGGACAGAGGCCTGGGGAGGCCAGTCCTGCTCCGGAGCTGGCCAGTGCTAGCCTTCTGGTCCGAGCCCTGTGGCCTTTCCCAGAACTGCCAATTCCCCTCAGCCCTACCCCTCCCCACTGGGGCTGCCGTGGCCTCCTGTGGGCCCTGATGGCAGAGGGCGCAGAGATCCAGGGCTGGCGTCCTGCCAGGGACGTGCCTGGCCAGAGGTCTCGGCCGGCCCTCCAGGCCCATATTAGGGAGCAGTCCCTCCAGGGCAGCAGGAAGTGGTCTAGGCCTGAGGGGAAGGTTCCCAGGACCTGAGGTCCAGTCCAGCCCGGGCCACGCGAGGGTGGCCTCCTGGCCTAGGGGGCTGGAGGGGACTTGGGCCTGCCTTAGCCAGGGGAGTCTGCAGCAGCAGCTCGGAAAGACAGCGGTGAGTGAGGAGACTGAGGTGGGGGTGGCCGCTGGGGGCTGTGCTTCTGTCAGAGGGCGTGACCTGTGTCCTCACGCGCAGCTGTCCCGCGGCCACTAAGTGTGCCAGTCCGTGCGCCCGCCAGCTGGTCCGCCTGTCTGCGTCTGAGTAACCCGCAGCGTGGCCGAGGTCGGCTCTGTGACTGTGACTTCCTCTCCCCACGGACGGTTAGCGACTCAGTGTGAATTCTTCTCCGAGGGTTCTGCTCGGGCTGCGGGAGGAAGCGGGGGTTTGCAGGCTCTTCGGAGGGCTGCCTGCCTTCTCTCCAGACAAGCCCCGGAGTTGTGCCCCGGGCATGTCTCCCTGAGTGTGTACGGAGCCTTATGCGTGAAGGGGCCTAATGGGCGGGTGTGTGCGTGCCTGGGCGTGTGTGCGCGTGTCACACACGTGCACTGCAGTAGGAGAGTGGGGCCCCTGGAATGTGGAGCGGGGCCCTGCCTGCTGCTGCAGGGGGGGGTGGGGGAGTCTGGGGACACCTCGAGATGGGTGTTGGCTCAGGAGCTGCCCCGGACGCCGCAGGCGGTCAAGTCGGCTCATGAGCTCTTCGGGCCGTGCCTGTGGTGGGTCCTGCTCCGCACCTTCCCCGAGGTCTTCCCCCGCGGAGCCAGGGGCCTTGCCCAGGAGGTGAGGCTCACAGTAGACGCTGGTGAGCTTAAAATGTTTGTGGGGGATGGAGGCGGGGCCGGGCCGGCTGCCTGGACTGAGTCCCTTGAGAGCCGCTCCAGAGAAGTCTGTGACGCCGTCCAGACCTTCCTTGGGGGGCGTAGTGGACAGTCCGCCATGTTGTTGCTCTGGGCTGTCCCATGGGGGGCAGGGAGGTCTGGAGGCCTCCGGACACGCCAGCCACCCTAGGCAATGGCTCTTGCTGGCCCGTGATATTGCCTGACACACTGACAGCGAGCGAGCCAGAGGCTGTTTGCTGGGGACCTCAGCTGGTGCTGGTTTCCTGAAAAGAAGGCCATGTCCTTGCTAGCGGAGGGGACCCAGAACCTTAGGACTCAGCTCTGGGTTGCTGGGCAGCTGCAGGAAGGGGCCATGCCGGGTCCCAAGCAGCATGGAGGCCGTGGTGTCCGCTGCCCACACTGTGGCTCAGGCATGGGGCGAGCATCCTTGTCAGCTCTGCCCCTGCCAAGCCGCTAGGGACACTGCATGGGGACAGAGCACAAGCTCCTGTTTCTCACAAGTGGTCAGGGCGGGAAGCGGGCAGGAGAGCAGGTGGAGCTCGGCCTCTGCGGGGGCGCCCCTGACCGCTGCGCTGGGCGGTGCGGGGAGACGGGCTCCTGTGGTCTTGGGGCCAGCACTTGAGGACCTGGGGGACCGGGAGGCCCCAAAAGGTCCTCCCTGACCCTGTGGGACACGGGTGTGGTGTGACAAGGCTTGGGGAAGTTGACCAACCTGTCTATCCCCCAGCCAAGTGACAGCCACCTCTCCGACTGCCCCCGTGGGGACCGTGACCAGAGCTCGGGGTTTGTACCTGCAGTAACCATGACAGCGCCAGGCCGGCAGGGGTCTGGGGCCCAGGAGAGGCTGACAGCCTGGTGTGGAGTCCTTGTGGGAACCCTGAGGGTTTTGGTGGGAACGTGACTCTGGAGGCGCTGGCAGGTGTCAGAGGACAGGGGAGCCACCCAGCACTGGGTTCTCTTGGACGCCAAGTGCACGAGACTCAAAGAGCCGAGGACCTGCCAGGAGTGAGGTGTCATGCGTGGACAGAGTGACAGCCCCACTGGGCTTCTGTTTCGTGAGGACACCTCTGCAGGACAGGGCAGCCTTCGGGGGCACGCCCCGTGGCCAGCTCTGTGGGCTGAGCAAGGGCCTGGCGGGGACAGATGGGGTAGCCATGCTCTGGGGGAGCCCCCATGCCCGGCCATGACAGAGGCGAGTTCACATTCCCACCTCGGGCTGGCTGTCCCGATGGGTTCCTAAGGGCCCCCATCAGGGGGACTGGAGGGACAGGTCCTCGGGCACCTTTGGCCAGCGGATGGGACGTGGCTCTCGGGCAGGACCAGCTAAGGGTCGTGGGCACCCAGTGGGGGAGTGCTGGGCCTGGCTATCTGGACATGGACCCACCAGCCGTCCCTGAGGGACCAGGGACAAGGACATGACATGTCCTTGTTGGCGTGTGCAACGGGGGGCTTTCTTAAGAGGTGGGCCCTAGCCCAGCTGGGTGAGCGGGCTGGAGACTGCAGATCCCCGTGGCTTCTGGGTGGATGTCGGGCTCAGTATCCCCAGCACACCGGGTCCTTCCTGCCTGCCCTCCGGATTAGCTCTGTGCATGGAGAAAGCTACTGGGAAGGGTCCGTTTGAGTGACTCCAGTTTGAATTCAGCTCAATGACATGTTCCAAGCTCTCCCTTTGGAACTCGACACAGGGGGGAGGCAGTGGGGAGCCAGCCGTTCGAGGCAAGGAGTCAGAGCCCCGTCCCCTGTGGAGAGAGGGCAGATGCTCCCCAGAGACGCCTGCCGGCCTGCTGCTGAGGAGCTTGAAAGGCTCTGGCTTTTTAATTATCAGCAGAGGAAGCACTTAGCCCTCCGTGGCTGTCCGCTTCCCCGGGCACCGTGCCCGGCTCTCCGCTGCCCCCCCGCCCCGACAACGCTGCAGTGACTTCAGGGCTCTCCTGGATGCCAAGCAGGGGCGCGTGGGGTCGCGCTCACACACGTACCCATGCACACGGGCGTCGTCACCCACGTGTGCTTACATGCATCTGTGCACACGTCCGCGTGCACACGTTCCCCATCCCAAGTGCCTCTGATGGGCGTGGCTCTCCAGACTCCTTGGGAATGTTGAACTGAGTTTGAACCACAGAGGAACACGTCATAGGAGAGGCACTGTGTCCCTTAGAGAAACTGCCACTCACTGTGGGCCCTGGGACAGTCCATTATTAGCACGGTCAGCAATCCGGACCCCTACAACGGCCCTGGGGGGGGAGTGTTTTCCCAGGATGCCCCACGCCCGCCATGAGGAGCAGGGCACTTCTCCCCAGAGGCCTGCCCAGAGGTGGGCCCAGGACAAGGGCCAGGGGACGGGTGCTCCAGCCTGGGGACACCGGGGGCAGGGCCGGTCCTGGCCTCCTGGCCTCCAGCAACAAGCTCATGAGACACGGGCTCCTCGTGTGGCATTGTGGGTGGGACGTGGTCTTTCCACCTGCTCCTGCCCCTAAACCAAGGTCACCGCACAGTGGGGACAGTCTGTGCCCACAAGCTGGGTGCCCAGATGAAACGCCCTCCTGTGGAAGTTCTTTGGGACTGGAGTTGGCTGTCTTCAGTGTGAGTCCCTGTGAGGGCCACGTCTGCAGGCGGGACAGCCCCACTGTTCCCTCATAGCCGGGGCGTGGCTCCCAGCGGCTCCACTCGCGTCCCCATGGCAGGCACGGGCACGGGAGCCCGCCCCACGCCCTCCCCGTGCTGGACGTTCTTGGACCACACGCGGCCACCAGCATGTGCCCGTGCTGGGCTCTGTGTCCCCGAACGCCAGAGGGGCGGAAAGCTTCTCCAGTGAACGCTGACCACTTTGGGTGTGTTCGTTGACCTGCCACGCACCCGTCCTTCGCCGTCTGTGCCCGTGTGCCTTTCCTCTGCGACCTGCAGGCGGTCCCGCAGGGGACCCGGTGGGATTGCTGCTGCCGGCGGCGGCTGTCCCTGGAGATCTGCCCTCTGCTCCGTTTCTCGACGTTCTGTGGTCGTCACATGTTAGAGGCCTCCTCCACGCCAGATAGCTTTCCCCGGCGTCCTGTTCCAGTCTCCTCCGTGGGCGGCCGCAAGGTGGGGGTCTCGTGTTCGCCCCAGCCCGTGTACCTGCGTTCCAGCGCCTACCCCGCCAAGCCCACGTCCCCATGTCCCGTCACCGCGGTTGGTGGGGGGGGAGGGCCACCACGCCCACCACCCCCGCATGACCCTGGCTCCCTGCCACGTGTCCTTGTGCCAAACCCCAGAGCTCCCGTGGCTGCTGCTTGTGCCAGCAGCCATGAGGCTGGTCTTGGCCTGGGTTGCACGTTTATTGTTTATATTTCAGTCTGAATTTCGGAAACAGTTTGTTACATTTTGAGAGATTGACCACGTGTGTTGATGGGAGCGAGTTGCTGCTTTGTCCGGGGAACGCGCTGTGGACCTGTCGGGAGCATGACCTCCTCGTCCTGCTAGTGACGGCTTCCAGCCGGCGTCCGCGTGCCGAGGGGGTCTCCCCTGGGGTCCCCTCGGCCCTGGGGGTCCGTGCGGCCGCCACAAGCAGGGTCTGCCCGAGATGCTCGCCGCTGTGTTCTTGCTCCCGCTCCCAGCTTGTGGGATGTGCTCAGGTGGGGCCCGGCGACGAGATGCTCCCGTTTGTACGAATAGCTCCTGAGTTGATTCTCTCGGGGGTTCTGGGTGTGCTGGCCACATGCCAGAAGACGCGTGCGTTTCTTTTCAGCGTTTGTTCTTCTTGCTCTTGTCTTTATCTCCTGGGCCGGCCAGGTCTCCGGTCATACCAGGCCGACTGGCATCCCAGGCCACAGGCACCACATCGGCCTCAATCGCTGGAAGGTTCCTTTTATTGTTATTAAGTTGGGGGTGTGTCTTCCTCTGTGGAACGTATCAGTGGGTTTTGGATCTTAACACATTTTTTTGGTACCTGCCAATGTGACCCAGATGGACTGCATCCTTGAATTTCTCGGCATAACAAAGTACGTTGCACGTTCTTTTTAGGTAAACTGCATTTGGTTTTGGTCATTAACGACTCCTGGATCCCATCGTGAACAGTCGATTCAGGCTGTTTGTACAGTGAGTCTTAAGGGAGACGGGCTGATGCCAACGTCGGTTCTGTGCGAGTGTGACTTTAGCGACAGGTTGGGGCCAGCCCCGATGGAGGAGCAGAGAAGGTTCCATTGCCTTCTGGGCTATGGGGCCGTCTGACTGAGGGGGCAGAAACAGAGCGTAAGACCGTTAGGTCCTGGTGCCTTTGGTGGGAGGAACGGGGCTTTGACCATTTATCTTCCTTCCCGTGGTCCTGCTGACTGACTCCTTGCGCGCCAAAGGGGCCGATGCAAGCAGGACAGAGAAGCAGGACTTCCTGGCTCTCGGGGCTTCCCCTCACCACCCAAAGGCAGCAAGCACATCTGCTGGTAGCAGGAGGCTCCGGCATCAGGCCAGCCTGGCTTCTCTCCCCCGTGGCCTGTTCTTGTGTTTCAGGTCCTTGGGATCCATGAGCCCATGGGTCCTCACCTCAGAGGAGAGGTGCTGTGAGTCCTGGCTCTGTGCTCTTTGTTTCCGGGACTCCCAGCCACTACCCCGCCGTGCCTCCAAGGCTCTCCTCCCGCAGGGTTGCGGGTTTGGGGAGCAGGAAAGCGCACGCATGGAACTCGCTGTGTGTCAGGATGTACACGTCCTTTCCCGTCCCCGGCCTCTCTGCCTGGGGTCAGCGTCACAAATCCCAGCTTCCCAGAGAGGCCTCCAGCTGACCTGGAAATGGCAGGATGGGGTGTTGGCCACCCCAGGAACCTGACGCTTGGGGTCGGAACCTTTATCCATGGGAACTTGGCCAGACGCTGCCCAGTCAGCCTGGAATTAGACACTGATGCAGACGAAGCCGTCCTGTGCCAGGGTTACGCCGTATGTGTCACACTCACCTCCCTGTTACCCCTTCACAACCAGCCTGGGAGGATGGAGGCACACTCACTTATAGATGAGGAAGCTGCGGCTCAGAGAGGGGTGGTGACTCCACTGGGGCTGCCCAGCATGAACTGAATGGACAAGCCTGAGCCTCGCTCGAGCCCTCCGACCCCTCTGCTGCTGCCTGGGCCTCATGCTTGGTGCCCACGGGCCCTGAGAGTCTCCAGGAGGAGCAGGGACGCCCCCCACTCTGCCCTGGCTCCAGGGTTGGCAGGTCCCACAGAGGGGGCCCCCAGGCTTGTCCTGAGGGCATGTGAGGGGTGGGGAGATGGGAGCCTTCCTTGGGCCGCCAGAGCACACGGTGCTCGTAGAAATCAGTGGTCCTCTGGTACGGCCACGTCACAGGAGATGTAAAGACAACGGGCACGGTCGCGGACTTCCCAGGCTTCTCCCCCCCAGGCTCCTCAGGTCAGGCGGGGACAAGGGAGCAGGAAGGGGGCAGTGGACAATGTGTCTGGGCAGCCAAGCCAGGGTCCTGTCCCTGCCCCACCCAGACCACCTCAGCCGCGGCATGGATGGAACAGCATGCCTCCCGGGTGCCCAGAAGCTCTCGGGGACACGTGCCTTGGGGCTTGGGGAGGGGTCTCTACCGGACTCCAGTGCCTCAGGGAGCGTGGCTCAGCCATGGGCCACTTTCCAGGAGACCCCAGGGGCCCCAGCCCTCAGCTAGCACAACAAACAGTCCTGGGCTTTCAGCTCTGCTGGGGGAACAAGGCAGGGTGCCAGGAGGCCTGTGGGGTGCCCATGTACTGACTCCAGTGTCCTGTGTCCCAGCGGCACCATCGGGGATGAAGGCAACACACCCTTACCCACCCCAGGAGTGGGAAGCCAGGCCTGCCGGCTCCTGGTGCGCTTCCTGCCCCCACCTCCACCCCCACGCAGCGGAGTCCCCCCTCTGAACTCTTCCACGGACCCTGCAGGTCTGGACCTTGGGGTTAGGAGAGGTGGAGGGCCCAAAGCAGCTCAACTCTGGGAAGGAATCCGGGGCAGCCCTGCCCAGGGACCTGGCAGTCTCTCGGGGTTCTGCCACTGAAGGAGGCTTTCAGCAAGAGAGGGGCCAAACAGAAATTACAGCCCCCAGGCTCTGCCCTCCTGCCTGCCCGCACCTCCCCACAGCCCAGCCAGCGTGTGACTAAGGAAAAACACACAGCCACACTGATGCAATTAGGAAAATGTTGTTTTTCAAACGTTGCCAGATCCTCGGGGCTGACCTTGTAACATGGGAAAACCGCGCGGGCGTGTCAGGCCCGCGCCTGCCACTTGCAGCTTTGGCCTGGGAGTGCTCCGAGGCGAGCAGCTCTGAGACCTGTGGGGTGGGGGTGTCGAGACGACCCTGTTGCGTGTTCAGGGCACAGGGAGCGTGGGACGAGCCCTTGCTGGGGGCTCAGGGAGTGGGCCTGGCCTTCTGGGTTTGAGGAAGGAGAGGAGGGCTTCTAGGCGGCCGCCCGCCTGCCTGAGAGGATCTCGTGCTCCAGGTGAGTGCCCCCCAACCCCGCAGCCGCTCCCAGCCTCTGGGCACAGCCTGCCCTCAATTTTCCAGCTCAGGGAACAGAGTGTGGTCAGCAGACTCCTGTGCCCTCCTGGAGGCCAAGTCCAGCTCCTGCGTCCTCCCGCTGCCCTCCTGCCAGCCCTGCTTTATACTCGGGAACAGGGTTGCTAAAGTGAGGGTACCGTCCCCAGCTCCTTCTGCTCTCCCTGGAGCAGATTAGAAGGGGCCCAGGAGGCCCAGCCCAGGGCCCCCCGACTCTAAAGAACCACAGCTGTGGTGTGGCCCTCCTCGGGATTTGGCTCTTACAGGAGCCTGGGGAGGTGAGCCCCGCAGGTAGAGGCTGCAAGGGAAGGAGTCCTGCTTTCTCCCAAACATCCCACCATGGGCCGTCTGGGAAGCAACACCAAGGGGTGACCTGGGGCTGGACTGCCCTGGAAGGTCCACTGATGCCAGAGGACCGGGAGTCCAGGGTACTGGTTGAGGTTGGGAGCCTGGGTCCCTGTTTGCACTTCTGTGCCACAGAGGCATCCCGTTAAGAGATGTGCAGCTGTCCTGCTGGGTCAGGAGCCACCAAGCTGTTCTGAGGTTATGGGCTCAAGGGGTGGCTAGTAACCCTCTCGCCTGGTGAGCAGAGAGGGCGCATGAGCCTTGGGAGCTGCTGCCCCAGAAGGCCAGGAGCATGGGGGTGGCTGCGCTGGTATCTGCCCACACTTCTTTTACGGGTAACTAGCCAAAACTCACTCCGATGTGGTGATGGGGGCGGATGGGGAAGGGTCAGGAGCCCCGAAAGATGCTTGCAACTCCAGGGACCCCCTTGGCTTACCTAGTCTGGCCCCAAACCCCCTGTGCCAGCATGGTCAGGTCTCTTCCACTCAGGTGATGGGGGCAGGGGGCTCTGTGGTCTCTGAATCCTGTGGACACCACCAAGGGCAGTTCAGCCCTCCCCAAGTGACACCCCACTCCTAGGCTCTGATCTGAGACAAGCCCCTTGGCCCCAGGGAGGCCGAGAACAAGGTCCTCTCTTAAGTCTTCTGGTCAGGCACTCCCCCTCCCCAGGAGCCTGAGGGTTTGGGAGGAGGACTCCGGGTCAAAGACGGGTGTTCTGGACCTGGAGGAAAACGGAGCAGACAGCCTTAGCAGCAAGGATTGTGGAGGGGGCTGCTGGGCGGGCTTCATGGCCCTGAACTGGACTTGACAAACCTCTCCCTGTGTGCTTTGGAGTGAGCCCCTGGCAGGTGCTGTGCATTCCAGTGGCCACAGGCCTGGTGGGTAGGGTGGAGTTGTGGGGTGGGGGGAAGCTGGCCGGTGTGGGTGACGGGCCTGCAGAAGGCAGGGCTGGGGAGGGAGGGGGACTGGGGGTGCAGGTGGGGTGAGAGCTGCTGTGGGCTGACCAGGCAGGGGTCTTTGGAAGGGGAGGGGGACGCACAGGGGAAGGGGATGCAGAGGGGAGGGGTGGTGGGTCCAGGGAGGGGGGGGGGGGGTTGTGCATGACTGACCCAGCAGGCAGGGGCCTGCAGGGGGCCGGGGGTGGGGTCAGGTGGGCAGGTTGGGGCTGCGTGAAGCTGACCCGGCTCCGAGTGGAGGGGGTACTTGGGGGGATGTGGGCAGGGGCCGCTCTCCTGCTGACCCCACGGGGGGACGTGTGGGAGAGATGGGGGTGGGGTGGGGGTACAGACCGCGGATGGCGCTGATGACCCCGCGGGCGGGCGGGGGTCTGCGGGAGGCGGAGCCCGGGGTGGGGGGGGGGGGCGGGCGCGGGGCGGGGGCGGGGGGGGGGGGCGCTGGCGTGTGCCCGCAGGCAGCCGGGCGGCGGGGACGGCGAGCGCCCGGACGCCGGCAGCTTCAAGATGAGCGACCTGGACACGGAGGTGCTGCCCTTGCCGCCGCGGTACCGCTTCCGGGACCTGCTGCTGGGAGACCCGTCCTTCCAGAACGACGACAGGTAGGGCGGGGGTCGCCGCGCGCTCGGAGCTGTCCGCGGTGCTGAAGGCCGGCGCGCCGCCCGCTGCCCTGCAACTTTCCCGGGTTTCCCGGGCTTCCGCGGGGGAAGTTTCGGAGGGGGGCTGGGCGAGGGGGCGCGCACCTTCCTGCAGGGGGCCCGGGGGATGGGACGGGGAGCTCTGTGCGGGGAGTCCTCCCAAAGACCGCCCCCGGCCTGGCCTCCCCAAGGCGGGTGCCTGCCCCCTGCCCCACTCCACGCCCGGCTGACTTGGGGGACAAGGCCAGAAGCAAGCCGCGGTGGAGCCCGGGAGTCTGGCTGAAGGCCGATGTCCTCCAGACTCTGGCTGCGGCCGTTTATTCTTGTCTGAGGGAGCTTCTTTCAGGCTCCTGCCGTGGTCCCTTAGGGAGGGTGACCACGGCCCCTCACCTCCAATTCTCCTGGCTGGAGAAAACCAACATGAGTCTTTCGGTAAGAGACCCGCAGAACCAGCTCTCGGGAATAATTCATACACCAGGAGAGCTGGCAGGAAGCGGGAAGAAATGTTGCTTTTCTCTGCCTTTTCCCCAAATAGCTGTCTTGGGTAAACACCCGGCACTTAAGCTCCGTCAGCCTCAAGGGAGGCGCCTTTCCACCCGCCTTCACTGCAAGCACAGGGACTCAGCGGAGGAGCCTGCAGGGCTGGGGAAGGAGCTGGCTCTCCTTACTGTGTGTACCCGAGCCGCCCTCCATGGCCCCGGGGCACCTGCAGGTCCCTCCCCGCCCAGCTCGGGAGCAGCTGGGTGACGCCCAGTGTCCCCCTGCGGTGCAGCGGTTGACGTCAGCACCTAGCACACGCATTGAAAGGGTCGGACGCGGACTGAGTCCCTGGGATGATCGTTGGCTGAAGCTGACCTGGGAAAAGTCAGATTTGTGAACAAGGTCAGTGTGTAAGGACAGTGAGGAGCTGCCAAAGCGTGTGGAAAGGGATTTTAAGACCGCTGTGCCCACAGCCGGAAGCAGAACGTCCCACCAGACCCCAGCACGTCTGCTTGCGTTCCCATCGGGAGGAGAGCGGAGCAGACCCCACCTGCCCACTCACCGTCAAGGTCGAGAGTTCAGTAGCCAGGCTCCCCGCTCCCTGGTTCCCCTTGTGGGACTGCATATCGTAATGACAAGCCCACCCAGAGCACCCACAGGAAAGTTTCCCATCCCTCTCTGGGGAGACAGAGGGGTCAGGAGAACTCTGCCTGTGGCCAGGGCGCCCCTGCCCCCCTGGAACACAGAGCTGGACCTGCATTCTGAGCATCTTCCTAGGGCAGCGCCAGCCCCTCGGCACCTGCTTCCCTGGGACTCCGTTAAGTCTTGAGAACAGCAGCCCCAGAGATTTTTCCAACGTGGGCAGGAATGGCGTCTGTCACCCGGAGAAGGCCGGGGGCCTCTGGCTGCGTCGGTAAATGCCAGTGTCTGCGGCTGGCATAATTGAAGCCACACATCCCTCTGCTTTCAGGAGAGGATGGCAGAGGTCTTCTCACTGCATGCCCCAGAGAGGAGGCACAGGGCCTTGGTGGGTGTGGCTGGCCCTTGGAGGGTCCACGGGGCTCCTGGGTGGGGAGGGGGCCACTGGTTTGCACCTCTCCTGCCGGGTTCCAGGTGATGCTACCCCTGCTTGCTTGGGGACTGGAGGAGAGCCGGGGAGGTGCGGTGTTGGCTGCCCAGGGTTCCAGGAGCAGACAGCTGGGGTGGGGGGCACTGAGGAATGGGCACGGTGGGGACCTGGAGGGACCTTTCTGCTGCCCCCTGCCAGCCACTGTGCCAGGAGCACAGCGAGAAGAGCTTTTTTTTTTCAAGCTTTTTGGTTCAGCTGTGGCCTTGTCCCTCTCGTGAACCCCTCATGCTGACAGGCTGTGCTCCTAGGTCTTATTGGGGCCAGGGTTGTGTTTGGAGGTGGGGGTGGCTGAGATCAGCTGAGACCCCCGTCCATCGGGACTCACAAGCAGGGAGGCCCAGCCTGGGTCGGAGCTGACAGTCCTAGCTCAGGGAGGAGGAGCCAGGGAAGCCGGGCTGCTGGAGGCCACTTCCTGGATGCCTGTGACATGGGCCCCTAGAGTTGCTACCTCTGTCCGTTTCTCATCCTCCGTGCCTATGTCCCCTCCCCCATCACCGATTCCCAAGGTGGAGGATGGAGGCAGGCTTCCGCCCGGCCCGGCAGGTCCCCTTCTGCATGTATGGAAACCTGGTCAGGGTGTTTCCGGGGACAGGGGCCTGGCCTGGGGTTCTGGGGCTGCAGGCTGTCCCCCAGCACCATGAGGCTGGGGGCTCTGGCAGACCGCACCCAGCATTATCCTGGAGCCCCTTCCGTCCCCCCAGCCCTCCACCTGCAGCCCCCAGGCCCCAGGGCAGACTCTGTGGGGTGAGCTGTGATTTGCCGCCCTGACTCTTGGCAGGCTGCGAGTGGGCAGGAGGGGCTGTGGGCTTCCTGCTCTCCGTCTCCGGAGAAATAAAGCCACCAGCAGTGAGTCACTGCAGCCTCACACGCTGTGGCCTTGGAGGGAGGGAGGGACTCAGCCCACGTGGGTCAAGGAGGCTGCTTCGGCCTCTCCTGGGGGGATGGGGAAGAGCCGGGAGGGGGAGGAGGGCAGAGCCAGAACTCACAAAACTTCCAGGGAGCAGCTGAGGTCTCGGGGTAACCTTCACCACTGCCTGCAGGGCCAGGTCTTGAGGTCCAGGAGAGCAGGACTCTGCAGAAGTGCCCCTGGGCCAGGCAAGGCCTGGGGCTCGGGACTCCCCGCTCCACCTCCTGCTCCCTACCCGCCCCCCAACAGGTCTGCAGCTGACCCTCCCGTGCACTTGGACACCTGAGCACGTGGCGCTAGTGTCCTGGGGGATAGACCTAGGGATCTGAGTGCTTCACAGCTGGGGGCCACAGGAAGGGGTGATGACAGCCCCAGTCACCCCGCAAACAGCACTGTGATGAGACAGCGACATGGAGGGGGAGTTTTGTCATCATAAGTGTTTCTCTGCCTTCTGTCCTGGAACACAGATGGGAGGCTTTCCGCCCTGCCCACCCCCAGGCTCAGGGAGATGCAGCTGGGCTCTGTCCCCTGAGGTACAGGGGGACGCGGGGACACGACTGCCTTGTCCCCCACGAGAAGAACTGTGGGAAGGGCTGGGGTGGGGAGAGCCACAGGTGAAGGCAACGGGCCTGGCATGTGGCCACCTCCTGGCCTGCGTGTCCCTGACCAGCTGCTTTCCACGGCTGCCTGCCGGGCCAGAACTCAGCCTGCGGGGTGGGGGGGCGCAGCTGGAGGCCGGGTCAGCATCGGCGCCCTCCCCTCTCCCCCAGGCATCTGAGTGGTGGGCCGAGGGACCCTGAGAAGCATCCAGGGATCAGGGATCAGTGCCCTCGGGGGCCCTGGGGATTGGGGGGGGCACCAGGCTGCTGCTGGAAGGACGAAGAGGCCAGGACCCCAGGGGACCCCACTGGGCTGTTGGTCTCTGCTCCTCTGAAAACAGAGGAGGGAGCCGGGCTTGCTTCTCTGGAGTCGAGCAGTGCCAAATATTATTTCACACAACAAACTGGGAAGTGGGAAGACAGTCCTGCGCTGCTGGAGCCTGGGGTGGGGTGCGGGGGCTCGAGCACAGACCCCTGCCCGCCCTGCCGCAGGGTGATTGACAGTCGGGGCTCCCGGGGCAAGGAGTCCCCAGCTCTCGGTCCCCTGGGGACCCTCAAACCCAGGTTTTGGGTGCGGAGAGGAGCAGGCAGGACTGGGGTCCCTGCGGGAGGCGCGCCCCTTCCCCTCCGCTGAGCAGAAGAGGCTCAGGCCCCCGCAGCAGGGGGATCGGGAACAGCTGCCCTCAGAGCCACTCAGCTGTAACTGTTAGTAAGTGGACATCGCTGGGCCCCACGGGAGAGGCCGCCAGCGCAGGCGGATCTCAGTGTGGCCGGGTCAGAACCGCCCCAGGGCCCTTCCCTTCTTTCTCTTCCCCCCTCTGTTTCTCTCCCCGGGGCTCCAGCAGATGCACAGGCTTCAGAGCGGGACACTGTCCCTGCTCACCGGCACAGGACCCAGGGCCCTCCCCAGAGCCCCGGAGGGCAAGCACCACCGGGGATCCCTACTCTGGAGGGGTCCGGGGAAGATTAGGGGCCATGAGGGAGGCCGTGGGGACAGCAGGCTAGCCCGAGTTTTGCACGTGGGGGTTCCCTGCCGATGACGAACACAGAGCGCCCTGTCACAGTAGAGGGGGACCAGGGACCATGGACGTGCCCCGGCCCATGCCGGCCAGGCTGAAGAGGCAGCTGGCCTGGTGCCAGAGGAGCTCACTGCTTCGCGCCGGGTCCTTCCTGTGTGGGGCTGCCGGGCTCAGACCTCCTGGGGCCTGCCGCCTCTTCTGTGTCGTGACTCATGGGCAGGGCTGGGTTCGTGGCTCCATAATGAGGGCAGGACAAGGTGGCAACCCCGCTCTGCCCCAGCACCTGCTCCCTGCCCTGCCCCAGCTGGCGGCCTGGGTTCATTGCAAACACATAGACTTGGAGGACACACGGGCCGGGGAAACGGCCAGGGCCCCGGCTGGTGGGGCCCAGGCAGGGCTGGAGGATTCTTGCCACCTTCGGGACCTGCGCAGTAGGACTGGGTGGGCCCGGGACAGGGGGGACATGGGGCTAAAGCCAAACCCCTCAGCTCCCCCCAGACACTCTGTTCAACCAGCGCAGCCACCCCTGCAGAGCCCGTCACCCCCGGGAGCGGCTGTTCCTGCCCCCGGGCTCCTGCCTGCTGCCCACCGGCCTCTCTGACGGACTCCCAGTCTTCCTCCCCCGCTCCCCGGCTCTGACCCGAAATCCCTGTGCCCCCAGCTGCCGCCGCGCCTCTATCCCACCTGAGCCCCGAGGCCCGCTGCCTCACGCACAGTCTGGGCAGCGTCTGGCTTCGCGCTGTCGCGGCATGGCCCGGGCGCTGGCGTGTGGCCCCGGGAGCTGATGCTGGATGCCGTGAGGCTGCTCCAGGGACGCGTCCGTCTGGGGCTCACTGCGGCACGGCTGCGCGATCCAACCAAGGAAGAGCTAGTGTTGGGGAGTAAAATTGCTGATTTTTTCCACTCACCTTCCCGGTCCAAGACTCATGGCTGTGCCTCCCCCACGGCACTGTGAGTGGGCCGGGGCTGTCTGATTCCGTTCCCCGTGTCACCTGGGGTCCCCCACAGGGAACAAGGGCCTGAGTGGTGGGGAGGGGGAGGTAAAAGGTAGAGAGAAGGCGGTGACCCCTGTGGAGTCCAGGCTCCTGGGGGCAGGTCGTGCCTTTCTCCAGGTGGGGGTTGTGGGGACTGGGGTCCCCCAGCCTGAGAAAGTGAGCAGCAGGCAGACAGAGAGTAAAGGGACACCAGGGAAGGACAGGACGGGGAAGGGCACAGGCCCACGTGTGCCGAGACGGGTCAGCCGGGCTCTGGGCCCTGTGTGTGTGTTTGTGGACTGGGCACGCCGCTGTCTTCTGGGCGCTGGGGGAGTAGTGGGCCTCAATCCGTGTGCCGGCTGTCCTGGCCCCCCTGCTCATGCCCTGGAGGTATCTCGGAGTCCCCAAGATGGGGACTTGGGTGTCCCCCGGGAGCCGTGCTCCCCCTCCTGGCGCTGGGCTGTGCCAGCTCTAAGCCCACATTGGGAGACACGTGTGCGTGACTCAGAGTTCGCTTCCTCCCAAATTAGTGTGAAGCGCGGCATGGACCCCCTATGAGGGGCACCAGCATCCTCCAGGGGCTCCAGAACCATGATTGGTTTTGGTTTCAAACTGTAGCTCCCGGTAGCACCTGTTGGGGTCCCCGTGATGGCCGTTTACCACTGCGGCCATGTCGTGGGGGGACTGTCGCACCGTGCAAGCGTCCGGAACAGAGCAGGGAGGCGGCAGGGCTCGGGCCGTGCTGCAGTCAGCTCTGGCTGCGCGACAAAACGGCCTCGACCAGACAGCTGAAGCAAGAGATGCTGACGTCTCAGAGCTCTGGCAACGGGAGGTCCGAGGGCACGGAGCCCGCACGGTGGGTCGGGCTGACGGCCTCTTCCCGGTTTACAGCCACCTTCTCATGTCTTCACGTGGTGGAGAGGCGGAGGGAGCGCCCCTGCCCCTTAGCGAACCCTAATCACCCCCAGGGACGCCTCCCAACACCATCCCACTGGGGGCTGGGCCTTCAGCATACGAAGTTGCAGGCTTGGCGGAGGAGTTAATGCTACGAGAGAAACGGCAGGTGGCAAGTGGCCCTTCCCTTCGTAGGGTTAAGCTCTGCTTTGACTTCACAGCCTCTTGTGTCCCCTCCAGGCTGGGCGTGCGCGCAGCGAGGGGCCCTGTCCAGGGTTCCAAGGCTGATTAGGGGAGCTTTGGGAGGGGTGGGCTGCAGAGAGTACCCCAGACCCAGACCCCTAACAGTGCTTGCAGCGAGGCTCCCCGCCCTGGCCCCAGAACGCATGCTTACGCAGAGCCTGTGCACACGATCTTTTTTGGAAATAGGGCCTTTGCAGCTGTGATCAAGGTAAAACTCTCAAGGTGAGATGATTCTAGGTTAGGCTGGGTGCCGAGCCCCGTGGCCAATGTCCCTAGAGAAGAGGGGACAAGGGCAGAGGTTGCGGGGACGTGGCCTCAAGCCAGGAGCAGGGCCCCGGGAGCCGGGAGAGGCAAGAAGGACCCTAACCTGGAGCTTCCGGAAGGACCGCTGGCCTCGGGACGGGCAGAAGATGAGTCCCTGTTGTCTTAGGGCCCCAGGTTGCCGCACCCCAGGACGCTGACACGGCTATCACAGGGTAAAGGCGGGGGGTGCTCCGAAGCCAGGGACCCGGCACCTGCCCCCTTGTCTGGGTACTAAGGGAGCTTGTGGCGTGGGGCTGTGGAGGGCACCCTGGGCCTGCAGAGTGGTTCCTGCCCTTGTCCGGTGGGACCCTTGGCCCACGGAAGTTGGATGGAGTCGGAATAACGTGGCGCGTCCTTTTGCTGGGGTGTTTTCTGGAGCGGGTCCTACACTGACGTGGAAAATCGGTTTCTCAGCGGAGAAAGAGAGGCTCCCTCCCCCTGGGCCTCCCCCGGCCTGTGGGAACAACGGCTCCCGGCTCCCAGGGCTCGGGCTGGGGGGGGGGCCTGCGTCCTTTGTGACCTTGAGCCTCGATCGAGCCCAGGAAGGAGGCCACCTGCAGGCAGGGAACGCGGCTCCCCTGGGGCAGCAAGGGACGGGGAGGAGGTGTCTGTGCTGGGCGGGGGCTGGGGCCTGGGGCAGGTGCGCAGGGGTGTCTGTGCTGGGCGGGGGCTGGGGCCTGGGGCAGGTGCGCAGGGGGGTACGCGACGACAGAGGCCAAGGTGCCCACCTCTCCTCTCCACAGCTGGGTGCCGGGCAGGAGACCCACACCCCCAAGCCTGGCAAGGCCCCGGCCAACCCGCACTGCGCCTTTGTCTTTTCTAGAGGTGGGAGTCCCTTCTGGGAGGTGAGCCGGCTGCCCCCCCTCCCCGGGCCCCCCCCCCCCCCCGTCCTGGCTCCCTCCCTCCTCCGTTGCCCCTTTCCAGCCTCAGTGGGCCCTGGGTGGGGCGGGGACGAGAGGCTGAGGTGAGCTCACCGGGGCTCTCCCCGTATGCAGCCCCTGGAGAGCCCCAGACGCTCCCCAGGGGCCTGCCCTGCCCGCGCCCCACCCCCCTGCAGCTAACCAGCAGCTGACTGTCTCCCTCTGTCTCTGTCTCCATGTCTGCTCGGTCTTGCTCTGCCTCTCCAGCCGGTTTGTCCTTCGTTCTAGGCCCTTCCAGAGCAATTAACTAGGGCCTGGGAGCAGGGAGAAGGCCCCCAGCCCTGTGTCTCCTTCTGGAGGGGACTGTGGCCAAGAACTCCAGCTGAGCCTGGCAGGGGTTCTAATGCCCGTGAGGGGAGATGTGGCCCCATGGCCAGGCAGTGCCCCGACCGCAGCGGCAGCCCCCACAAGCCAGCCCCGCCACATTCCTCTGGACCTGCTGGGCGGGAACGGGGCACACGGGTGGGCTGTGGGAGCTGCCCCAGGAAGACAGCCAGCCAGGACCACCCCCCGCCAGGTCGGATGAATGATAGTCCTCCAAGGATGCCCCTGTCCTAATTCGTGTGAATGTGGCCTCAGATGGCAGAGACTTTGAGAGTGGGACCAAAGGAAGGATTTTAGGATGAGGAGAGGCTTCTCCCTAAGCGCTATCCCAAGTGTCCTCATTAGAAGGAGGCAAAAAATGTTAAAACGGTCAATTTTGTTGTGTGTGTTTTACCCCAATTTGAAAAGAGAGAGGCAGAGGGCAGTTTTACACAGACAAGCTCGTATGAGGACAGAGGTAAGGATCAGGGGGACACAGTCCAAGCCAAGGGACACGGCAGCTTCCAGGGGTCACAGCCCTGCGGTACTGACCACGGACTTTGGGGCTCAGAACTGGGAGGGAACTGCTAGGACAGCCGTGGGCACTGGAATGCACAGAATTATCGGGGGAGAGTGGCCATGGGAGAAACCACCCCGTTTCCATCTGGGGTGTGCCCCGGCCCGCGGGCCAGCCCCACTCTGGGAAGCCACTGTCTCCCGGCAACACGCTCCCGGCGGCATGTACAGGGGACTCCCCGAGACTCACGCCATGTGCTGGGGAGCCTCTGGTGGTGCCCGGGGATTAGTGGAGGGCGTGGAGGGGAGTGGGGGCTGGGGGTCCCGGGGGGAGCTCACCCCTCGCGACTGGTTTGCTCAGACCAGGAGTCCTGTGTCCTGTCTGGTTATTGGGATCCTTGGACTCCTCGTGATTCCGAGCAGCTCCCACCCGGGGCGGCCCCCCCAAGGTCTCCACGGCTGCCGGGGACTGTGAATGGGGTGGGAGGCCACACCCGGCCTCACGGTACCCGACACGGTGTCAGCGGCTGAACTTCTAAAGTCACAGGTTGGGGTTCAACCCGCCCGGGGCCTCAGAAGAGTCCTTGTGTGAAAGTAGGGTCACGAGGTACCCACGAGGTCGTCGAGGGGGCCCTGCGCCTACATGATGGGCCCTTTTACAGAAGGCAGTTTGGAGGCAGGCCGAGGAGGACACCCCAGGGGCAAGGCGGGGAGGGAGCCGCAGAAGGGCTGGCCCTGCCAGCCCCGGGGTCGGGACACCCACTTTCCCTTGTCCGAGCCGCTGGCTCAGCGCTGCTTCCCTGCGCCGGGAGGAACTCCACTGTATAATTAAGAAGACTCAGCGTGACCTTGAGCTGATCAGAAGGACATTCTCTGGGGGGCCCAGTCCCGTCGCATGAGCGCCCTGAAAGCAGGACGTCTTCTCTGGCGGGATATGGAAGAGCGGGCGGTTTGAGGCACGGGGCCTCTGGCACCCAGTGCCTGGCGCTCCAGATGGGGGGCCGCAAGCCAAAGATGGAGGCAGCCCTGGGGAAGGGAGCAGGTGGCAGCCAGCGAGACCAGGGGCCCTGCCGCCCGCCGGGGTCTGGAGGAGTTGGAGGAGCTGCCGGCGAAAGAGCCCAGCCCCGTGGACGGGGCCGAAGCCTGGCGATCCCCCAGGACAGACGGAGCCGGGCTGTGCCCGGACTCACCCTGCAGCACTGGCAGGGGTGAGGCATTGCCTGCAGTCCAGCTGCGTCCGGCTGCCCCTTCCAGGGGCTTCAGCCTGTCCCTCTGCCTCCAGTTTCCTCACACGCTGGCTCTTGGGCCCAAAGGCCTCGTGGACCAAACAGGAAGGACTTTTTAGGTGATGCTGTGGCCGCCAAGTCGCCCCGTATCCTGCTGGGTTGGGGCTGGCTGCTCATCCCTGCTCTGGGCGGGCACAGCCCCCCGCTGCCCTGCACGGACCCCATGTGCGTCCAAGGACCGCAGCTCCAGGAGCATCCCCGCAGGGCCCTGCCACCTGCCTCCTCCGAGTCTCGCCCCCAAGTGTCAACCACGCGCTTCTGCAGCTGCTGTTGCTTCTTCGTCCAGGGGAGCTGGGTGTGTACCCTGACCCAGAACTCCTGCTGGAAAGGCAGAAAAATGCACACAATTCTTTCTCTCTCGTCACCGGTTTCCCGAGCAAGGCGGCGTGTCCTGGCAGCCCCGGCCGTGACCCCGCAGGGCCGCTTCTCTGACCCTCCTTGTGGGCACGAGTTCACCCGCGGGGCCACAGAGGCTCAGCGGAACCCCCAGCACGCCCACACCCCAGTTCCCGGCACCTGGCGCGTGTCGCCACCACAGGCCGGAGGGCCTTCGCGGACGTGGTGAGATGGAGGCTTTTGATGTGCGGGATCTTTGCTGTGCCCCCGTGGTGTCATAGAGTCCTCGGAGAAGGGAGGCGGAGGCACCGAAGCAGAAGTCAGCGGCATGAGGCTGGGCCCCGAGAAGTTGCAGAGACGGGGAACATCCCTCTCCAGAGCCTGCAGAAGGAACCAGCCCTGCCCAGCGTGGAGCTGGGGTCCCAGGACTATGAGATGATAAACTCGTGTTCTCAGCCACTCAGTTTGGGGTGAGTTGTCCCGGCAGCGGCAGGAAAGCCCTCCACCGCGATTTAATCCTCGCCCGTCCCGGTGCTCACCTGTCGCTGCTGGTCCAGCGGGAGCCCCTCCGGCCGGGCTCCCTGCCTTCCCTGCCAGCTTCTCCTCCCGGCGAACCGCACGCCTAACAGAAAACTTATCCTAATCGTGTGTAGGGACATAGCTCAGGGCACACGCATGTTGGGCAGCCTTCCCCAGAACGTGTCATCTTCCTAAACTGTCCCAGTGAACCACTGTCCCCTCCCTCAGCCGCGGGCCCACGCCGCGCCCCGCGCCCCGCGCCCCTCGTCTGTGGGTCCGGCTCCCCCACGGCGTTTCCGCTCACACAGAACTGGTCCCGCGGTGCGGGGCTGACCTCTGCCGGCACCAGACCTCCAGCTCCGCGGCGCTGCAGCCGGCGCTGGGGCTCCCTCCTCTCGGAGGCCGAATGCTGCTCCGTGGTGCGGACAGACCACGTCTCGCCCTCCTTCTGTCTTTGGGCTCCCGAGCCGCTTCCACGTTCAGCTCCCGTGTGTGATGCCGGACACGGTGTGCGACTGCCTCCCGGAGACCCTGCTTCCTGCCGGCGAAGCTGCCGGCTCACGGGGAAACCGAGTTCAGCTCTTTGAGGAAGCCCCAGGCCCTCCCACCGCCGCCGCCGCCTCTTGTGATCCCAGCGGCGCGCGCGGTGCCCAGTTCTCCACGTCCAGTACGTTTTCTTTCTGCGGGTCGATCACCGCCGTCCCGGCGAGTGCACGGTGGCGTCTCGTTTGAGTCACGCTGCCCTCGTGACTGGCGGTGTTGAGCACCTTTCCGAGGACTCCCTGGCCCCCAGGAGCCGCCCAGGCACCGCCCCGGCCCGGCGACGGTGCCTGTCATCAGGACACCCCCCCGGGGTCGCCTCTCCCGACATGGGGCTGTGGGTGAGGATGCCGAGGACCCCGCAGGCACACCCCAGCTTGGCTTCAGAGGGTGGAGGCCGGCACCCGCCTGGGGGTCCCCGGCCCACGCTCTGCCTGCTGCTCCTGTTCTCCCGAGCCCCATCTCGAGAAGCTTCTGCCTCTCCCTGGGCTCGAGGCTCTGGGGCCAGCCCTCTTCCCTGCCTGCACACCTGTAACGTCCCACCTGCAGGCCTCACCCGCTCCAGGTCCCTCTCCAGCCCCGCCGCCCACAGCGTGCCAGGCGTGGGCGCCCAGTCCCCCCACGAGACAGTGTGGGGCAGGCACGTGAAGGGTGCCCAGAGTGGATCTGGCAACACACCCCATCCGCTCCTCTGGTCCTCCCTGTCTCGGGGCATCACCGCCCACCCACTCCCTCAGCCCAGGTGGATTCCCCCACCATCCAATCCTCCCGAAGCCTGGCAACCTCCACCTGTGCTCCCCGCCTCCGCCAGGCCCAGCCCCTCTGGGCACAGAAGATGCAGAGCGACCCCTGCTCCGCGGGGCTGCTCCAGCAATAGAAGGAAAGCCGTGTTCATAGTGCTTGGGGAAAGGGAGACGGCTCTCGGCTTCCGCCCCCCCTGCCGCAGCCACGGGGCTCGAGCTTGTCCAAGCCCAGCAGGAGTGGGCAGTTTGGGACACTGCTCACGGTGTGCCGTGGCCAGGGAACTTGGTGCCCCATGCCCGGGGTCTCTCCTCCACGTACAGGAAACAGGGACCGTACAGTAAACTGGATGACCATCTTCCAAATAAATCAGAGCTTATGTAAGCGCTGCAGCAGGCCAGCTGGAAGGGCCTCCGCCACCCACTCCAGACAGCGCGGTGCCGACGGTCGCCTGGTGGTCCGTCCCTGCGCATCAGCGGAGGGTTTCCGTTAGGCCCCGTCTTATGTAACACTGGGAAAACCCTCCTAGGTCCCCCTTACCATGGACCTCGGAAGCCATCGCTGCATGTGGACCAAGTGCCCTCAAAACCCAGGAACAGGAGAACACAGGGTAGCCGTGGCAGACGCGGCCGTCCGGCCAGATGTGCAGGCTGTCCTGCGGTGGACGGGCGCGCTGGCCGTCTGCGCGCATACAGCCGGGCGCCGCGCCATCGTGGCCACACGACCACGAGCTTGCGTCCTGTCTGTGGGTGAAAATGACTCCCAAGGAGCCCCGCGGCTTCCTCCGCCCCCCCCCCCGGGTGGCCCGCTACCCGCCCTGCTCCTTACTGAGCAAAGGAGCCACAGCATTGCCCAGAACCCCGCACTCACTGGGGGCAGCCGCTCCATGTCGTCCCGCGGGAAGGGGGACAAGTGTCCGCCAGCTCCTCGCACCACCCCCCAGGAGCAGGCGTGGGGCTTTCCACATCAACACCTTGTTCCTTTGAGGCAGATTCCTGATGGGGGCACAGCCCGGGGGGGGGGGGTGCTGGGGGTCTGCCGAGACCCCAGATGGCTCTGTGCCAGACCGTCCTGCCTCTCCATGTCGGGGCAGGGGCCGGCAGGGGCTGCGGGTTCTGAGGCCTACCGTCCTTCCACAGACCTTCCAGAAGCCAGGCAAGCTGGAGCCCCCGGTCTGGGCGTCCAGGTTCAGGCAAGTCAGGAAAGCCTGGAGCACTGGCCGCTGAGTTCAGCCATGCTTCTCAGCACCTCCTGCCCCCAGCGGGCTCCAGCCAGAGCCTCGGCCCCCCCGCACCCCCCTCCCGCACCCACACCTGCTGGCAGCTCCCTGGCCAAGGGCCTCACCTGCCTCACCTGCTGGCTCCTCCGACTGTTTCTCCCCGCCTCCATCTCCTCGGGAATCCACCTCCGACCTCTGTGCCGCATCTCCCCACTTAACAAAACTGAAGCTTGCACTGTCTCCCGGGTTGTTCCCGGTCGCCGGGGTGACCCGAGCCGTCCCCAGCGGGGCATCAGGCGCAGACGGGGCTCCACCACGAAGCAGCTGCTTTGTCCAAAGCAGGGCCCTTGTACCTGGCACAGAGCTGAGCCTAGCATACGGGCCCTGCTTAGCGAGTGCCCCTGCGAACACCGATGGAGGGAGGGTGGGCAGACAGATGGGGCATGTCCCACCTGGCGGGGGTGGGATCACCCAACCTGAGCCAGCGTGGGTTTGGGGGCCTGGCAGGTGGGCACAGCTCCCGCAGGCCATCCAGAGCCCCACCTGAGTCCCCAGGACTCGAAAGCTGCCTGGGACTTGGGCACACAGCTGAGCACCGCTCGTGGGCTCCAGCCGCTCTTGCCTGCGGAGGTGAGTGGCCAAGAGCCACCAGCTGTCACCGCGCCACTACTGCTCCCCTCCCCCAGCGCCGTGACTGTCGTGATTCTTACTACTACTTCCGTTACAAGGCGGCGCTGGCCCCTGGGCGCTGAGACCCCTCCCGCCGGGACTCCCCCGCGCGTCCGGCCGCCCCCCCTCCACGGCCTCTCGGCGCCCCCCGCCCGCCCGGCCGGGCCGATCCACTGCGGCGGCGGCGCGGGGAGCGCGGGGCGGGGCGCGGAGATGGGAGCGCCGCCCCCGCCGCCTCCCGCCCGTGCGCTCCCGCAGGATGGCGCGGGCCAAGCTGCCGCGCTCGCCGTCCGAGGGCAAGGCGGGCCCGGGGGGCGCCCCGGCCGGCGTCTCGGCGCCAGAGGAGCCTCACGGCCTCAGCCCTTTGCTGCCGGCCCGCGGCGGGGGCTCCGTGGGCAGCGACGTGGGCCAGAGGTAGGGGCGCGTGCCTGGGGACCCCGCGAGCCACCGGGAGGGGCTTTGCTTCTGCCGCTCGCATCTCAGACGGGCTCCGCTGGGCTGCACCTGCCGCGTTGCCTGCAGCCCCGGGGAGGGGGGCGATGACTGGGTTCCCCACTGGGAACCCTCACCCAGGCGCGTGCGGAGCCTGTGGTTCCCCCCTCCCCCCGCAACTCCCTTCTGCTCTCAGTAACTGGTACGGCGGGCCTGCAGGTAAGACTGCAGGGGAGAGGAAAGAGAGGAGCCGACACAGTGCCAGGTGGCTCGAGGACCCTGCCCTGCCCTGGCTCACTGAGCCCACACTCCTGTTGGTTCTAGTGGCTGCGTGTCCGGAGGCAGGGCCAGCGTCCTCATCCCCACTTCAGAGGCGGGCAGCATGAGGCCCAGGGAGGTAGGGGGCCTGGCCAAAGGCTGCATAGCAGATTGGAGCTGGGACATAGTCAGGTCTCAGGTTCCCTGGGGACGAGTGCCCCAAGCTAGTGGCCCCCAGGGTGCAGGAGGTCTGTTTCCTGGGGAGGGGGCTCTCCTGAGGAGGGGGCATCACAGGTCCTTCTCCGGTTCCTCTGAGGACAGGGGGGCACGCAGCTCCCCCATCTCACGGGCAGGGGGGCACGCAGCACCCCCATCTCATGGATGAGGACACTGAGGCTTGGACTGCTAGCACTAGTACTTAGCCAGCACCTTCTGTGTGCAGGAAGCCCTTCTAGATGCTGCGGGAGGAACAGAGATGAATCAGACCCGCCCTGGTGTAGGCACACATCGTGGGCACGGAATCCTGTGTCTGGCAGAGAGGAGCAGGCTGGGCCAGGGTGAGGAGAGCGGGGGCTCCCCGGGCTGCTGGTCTTCGGGGAGGGAGTCCAGGAGGTCAGCAGGGGCCCTCCAGGCTGAGCCAGCAGCCAGGGCCGAAGCCCAGGGGCAGGGGCGCCAGGCCTCATTAAGGTCAGGGCGGAGGTTGGCAGGGAGTTGGCCTGGCAGATGGCAGAATCGGGGGTGCCTAGGGAGTCTCTCCCGTGCCCCTCCCACCGGGCTGCAGGCTGTCCAGGCCCCTCCCTGCCTTCACACCCCATTTCCGGCTCCTTGGAGCTGCCCAGTGGTTACTCCCAGTCCCTGGAGCAGACTGTCAAGAATGGAGGCGAAGCGTGTCTAAGAGGCTCGGGGCAGCTAATGGGCAGCCTGGTTGGGCAGGAAGCGAATGCTGGCCAAAGCCCTGAGGACGGCTCTCTCCCCTCCATGGCTTCTTGGACACTGTGGGAGGCAGTGATTCTTGAGGCTCTGGTTACAGCCAGCCCAGCCCTTGGAAGAGATCGGTTCCCCTTGCTGTCCCTGTTCCTGCAGGGACGCGGAGATGGCAGGTCCTGCCCAGGCTGCGTCTGAGCCTGCAGTGCCCAACGGGAGCTGAGATGGCCAGGCCACCTCCTCCAAGAAGCCCTCTCCCATGCCCGCACTCTCCTGCCCCCAGTTCCGTGCTGGTGCTTACGTGAGAGGCTCATTCTGTCCCCGGCAGCCCCTGAAGTGTGGGACCCATATCAGCCTCTTCGCGCAGAGCAAAGGGCACTTTCCAAGGCTGCGTAGTATCAGGGCCCGGAGCCCGGCTGCCTGTTGCCCCCAGACTTTAGACCCATGCTACGAGGTTCATTCTGGACGGGAGCAGAGAGCACCCACAACAGGTTCCTGAGCAGAGCAGGCCTCGCAGGCCTCCGTAGGCAGTCAGATGTGACCGAGCACCCGGCACCCAGGGTCCGGGTGCTGGAGACGGTTATCACAGGGAGCGAGGGGCTGCGGCTCCTGAGCCGGTCTCACCTGCATGCCTGGCTGCCCGCTGGGGCCAGCCAGGGCCAGAGCTCTTCGGGCCACTTGGCGGCATGAGCCTTCCGCAGGGTGGCCCAGAGCCTTCTGGATGCCTCACCAGTGCTGGGGAGGCAGCGGGGCCCAGGGAAGTCCTGCTCCCAGTCCCATGCCCAAGCCCCTCACCCACCCACTCCCAACACAGTGCTCCCTGGTCACAGGGATGCTGTGGGCCCGCATGGGCTCCTCCCCAACACACCCCCAGCCTAGGCTCCCTGGGCTCAGAGCTCATGGGCCTCCTCCAATGCCTTGGGAGGCAGGTGTGGGAGGGGGACATGGTTAGAGATTGGGATCTGGAGGTTGGAGTGATGCAGCCCGTCATTCGAGAGCTTCTGAGCAGGGGGCCCAGTGGGCCCTCCACAGGCGTCATCGCTGCTCTGGGGCCCCCCCGTGGCCCCAGCGACCCCAGGACCGGGTGGGCTTGTTCTTCCCAGGTGCTATGGCAGGTCAGGGAGGCTGACCTGGAAAGGCAGACAGGGCGGGAGAGGATAGGTCTGATTACTGGGAACGCCCTCCACCGGGGTTTGGGTTCTGCACCCAAGGAGGGGTCCCTGGTGTATCCTCGGAGGGGACGCCTGGCTGGGCAGCCCGGAAGGCGTGAAGGCAGCACCAGTGAGCAGGGAAGGGCTGCAGATCTAGGAAAGAGTCGGGGGCTGTGGGAGTTGTGGGGAGTGGGCGGGTGTGAGGGGCGCCCCGTGGGCAGCTGAGTCTGGGGCATCTGGAAGCACAGCCAGGAGAACTCCAGGGGCAGGACCCTCTTGTGGGTCTGGGTGCTCAGAGGGGAGGGGAGGAGCAGGTCAGAGGCCAGAATGGAAATCGGGCCCGGTGTGAGGCGGCAGGTGGAGACCAGGGTGTCCGCAGGGCAGAAAGAGAGGAAGAGGGGTCCCCAAGGAGGAAGGGGAGCAGGAGGGCCTGGGCGGAGGAGTCGTGCACTTGGCCGTGCCCCTGTCTGTGCCCCCGCCATTGGTAGTTCAGGGAAGGGACATCTCTGAGCTGGGCTGACAGGCAGGGTTTAGGGAGTAGAGGGGAACTCCAGCTGCCCGCCAGGGGCTCCGCGCCCAGGCCCTCGGGGGGCGGGGCCTGCGGTGTGGGGGCGGGGCCCGGAGGTGGGCCTGGTGGGCGGGGATTGACGGGGGCGGGGCCGGAACAGGTGGCTGCGGGCGCCGGGCCTGGGTTAGCATCCCTGTGAGCCCGGGTGGGGGCGGCATTGAGCGGCCCCTGGGCGCAGTCTGTCCCTCCCCGCTGCGTCTCTGACCACTGAGGAGGGGCCTGGGGGGGCAGGGCCCATCCCCGCACGCAGGACCCCGGGAGCATCTGTGAACTGGGGCTGAGGAGGGAAGGGGCGCCAGGACTGCAGGAAACACCTTTCACTCCGCGCTCCCGCGCAGGCGCGCAGTGTGCCAAGCCCCGAGCGTCGAGGTTGCATCTGGGGGTCCTCGGGGTGCCAGTGTGGTCCTGCTTTCCTGCTGTTCTTCCCAGGACCCCACGTGTTTGCCCTGACCCCAAGCCTGCCTGTCTCAGTCCAAGGGCGGCAGGCAGAGTTCCCTCCCCGCAGGCGCACTCGCCCTCCTCCCCTTCCTGTGGCCCCCATGCTCCTCCAGGAACCTCAACCCTCCACACCACCACCCCCAGGGCCCCACACCCACTCTCCCTGAATTCCTGGCTCCACCACCACGGCCGTGGCCCTGCCAGACTCCTGGGACAGCTGTCACCCCAACTTGGGGCTTGGGGCAGTGCTGGGGTCTATGAAAGGGAATCTGAGCAAACATGTAGCCTCTGCCGGAAGCACCCGGTGACTCCAGGCTGAGGCCTGGTGCAGCCCTGGCTCCCACTGCTCCATGGGGGGCGCCGCTCCACACACCCGGTCCAGACCTCGTTCCCAGAGCGTCCTGTGGCCCCACCTTGCCCACCCCAGCACAGGGAGCTGCGGGCTGGGCGCTGGGAGGGGAGCCTGCCCACCCACAGGGAACGGGTGGGCGAGTGCCTGTGGCCCAGCCCATGGCAAGGGACTGCCCCAGCCCTACAGGCCGGCTCCTTCCTCCTGCCTGTGGCCTTGGCAAAGAAGTGGTCTTGTCTGAACCCATGCTTCCTCTTCTGGAACGTGGCTGCTTTGAGGATTAAGAGCACGTCATCAAAGAAGAGTAGAATTTCGGCACACACAGACCCCCGCAGCCCCCCAGGCCCGTCCCCAGAGCCCCAGAACTCCCACCCGCCTCCTGTCCAGCCCAGGCCCAGCCATCCTGGGGTCAGTTGTGTGTGGCCAGGTTGGCAGAACCCTTCCGCAGGCGGCCCAAAGGGCAGCCACCGTGTGGTGGTTGGTCAGTGGAGGGGGTGCACCTGGGTACCTCCTAAGAAGCATCAGCACCCAGCCTCGGCCTGTCCTTTCTCTGGGAGGTCAGGGTGCAGGGCTCATGGGCTCTGTGGCCCATAGAGAGCAGGGGAGCAGAGGGCAGGTGGGTGGACTTGAGACAAGGGAGCCCTGACTGCCGCGCCTTATGTGGGAACTGGCTCTCGCCAAGTCGGCTTCCCTGGTGGGAAGTGGGGTAACAGTGCCTTTCCCTGGAGCCAGGGTTGTGGTGCCAGGGGCAGGCGTGGCAGGAGCAGGGACAGCTGAATGGGCTGATCATTTCCTAATCCCTGGGCTGAAGGCGGGTGGCCTTGGCCTTGGCCTTGGGTGGGGTATGGCCTGGGCAGGGGACGCATGTGCCGGCTGCTGCCTGCGCTGTGCTGCTTTCCAGGGCACTGAGGTCTCCAGGCACAGTCACTGCCCCGCTGTAGGCTGTGTCCCGTGGGCCCCTCTGCCGCCTGAGGGCTCTATGGGTTGGGGAGGGGGTGCGTGCCCATGGGTTCGCTCCGCTTCCCTCGGGCCCTGCCCAGCGCCTCCTTGAATGTCCGTGACCCGCCTGGTCCAGGAGTCCAGGCCCCCCGTCCATCCGTCTTCCGTGTTGACGTGAGCGCCTGTGTCTGTCCCCAGGCTTCACATGGAAGACTTCAGCCTGGAGTCTTCTCTGTCTCAGTAAGTGCTTGCAGGGACGCCCGCGGGAACGGGCAGGGGTCCTGGCACCCACGGCACCCTAGGGAGGCAGGGGCTCGGGCCCTGCCCACTCTGGCGGGGGGGAAGCTCCAGGCAGGAGCAGGCCCAAGGCAGCACCGGCCTCCCCCTCCCCGCACCAACAGGAGATGTGGGCCTGAGGGCTGGAGCGTGGGCTGAGTCCCCCGGGCGGTGCCGTACCGTGGGAAACAGGGCTGTCCGGAGGCGGGGACCCCCAGCCTCTGCCTGGATGGGGACAGGCAGACGACTGCTGGGACCCTCCTGCCTCACCCAGCCTGGGCCATGTGCGCCGGTCCAGGCCCCAGGCACAAGGCTGTTCCTGGGCTCAGCTCCAATCTAGGTCAGGTGGAGGGTGGCTTTGAGGCTGGGGAGACCTACGTCGTCCTCAGAGTGGTCACATCCTGCCCAGGCCCTCGGCGTTCGGTGTGGCCACCGAGTGCAGCCTGACTTCATCCATTCACACGGTCGCCCTCCCTCGGGGCATCCGGCCGCCCACGCTCTCCCTGTGGCCTGAGGCTTGGGGCTGGGATTCTCCAGTCTGGAGCGTGGCAGCCAGGAGGCCGGGCCGGCCTAGGCCCCCGTGGTGCAGTGGGTAATGGGGGGTCCACTGCCCGCAGGGCTCTCTAGGGCACCCCAGGCTGCCTGGGGGATGTGGACCGGGTGCAGCCCCCCGAGGGGCCGAGGCTACAAGTCCTACCCACCCCCCAGAGTCGTCACCGGTAGAGCAGACGCCCTGGGCCACAGAGGCCCACAGAGGCTCTCCCAGGCACCTGCCCACACCGGGCCCTCCCCAACAGGCACGCAGCAGGCCTCAGGCGGGACCACCCTACCCGGAAGGCCCAGGCTGGGCTCCTCTGCTGTTTTGAGAAGCCACTGTCCACCCCCCTCTTCCCCTTCCCCCGGCTGCTGTGCTCCTCCAGGGTGCCCACCCAGGGGCGTCCCTGGCAGTCGGTCCCTGGCCGCGGGCAGGCGCTAGAGGAGAGCTTTCAGCTCCGGTGAGGGTCGGGGCACGGGAAGGATGTGGCCACCCGCCCTCCACAGGCGGGTCTGCAGGCTGGGGGCTGGGGGCTGGGGGTAGTGGGCACAAAAGCAGCCTTCGTGCCCACGCCACCCCACCCCCGGTGCCCCGCCGCCCTGCAGACACCCCAGCCAGTGCTCTGTGCCTCCACGCCCGGCTCTGCACCCACAGGCCTCAGGAAGAGCTGGGGCGCGGGGGAGCCGCCAGCCTCACATCTGTCCTGCGCTGGGCCCCTGGGCTGCTCACCTGCCCTGCCCTTGCTCAGAGTAGCTGGCCTCGGGCTTGGCAGGTAGGCCTGGGCCCCGGCCTGTCTCTTGACTGTCTGTCCGTGGGTTTCGGTGTGGAGGGAGCTCCCGGGCACCTGCCAGTGGAGCCGGCAGCACATGGCAGCGAGCCAAGGGAAGTGGGCAGTGGGATCTCAGCCCCACGGGAGGGCACGGCTCTGTGGCCACGGGTTTAGTGTCCGGCCACCCTCCCCTCTGGCTGACGGCAGGGCCTGCCTCTGGAGCTTCCCGGCACAGGCCATCCATGCCGGAGCTGCCTGCCAGGGCTCCCCAGGGCCTGCCTGTCGGTTCACCCGGCAGCCCACCGGGCAGCGGGGAGAGGGACGGCCCCCCGCCTCCCCTCGACCGGCCTCGCCACTGGACAGCTACCCTTGCTTGGTGGGTCCTGTCCTGGCATGAGGTGAGGGAAGTTTGAGCTATTTTGCCGGCACAAGGGGGGCTGCACGGGTCCACTCCAGCGTGGGCGAGACCGTGGGGCCCAGGAGGGCGGTGGGCCTCCCTCAAACACGAGCTGGCTGGGGATGCGGCAGAGCAGGCTGGGGACTGACTCTCCACCCCAAACATTCATGAGGCCCTGGTCTCATGGGGATCCCGGAGACCCCCAACGCCTGTGACTACTGGGTGGTTCTGGCCAGTCTCGGGCCTTGTGAGACCTTCCTCTCCGTGCATGGAGGGATGAGTGTGGTTGGGAGTCTCTGAGGCCCCCACAGCGGGACTCAGCGAGATGGCCCTTCTGTCTGCTCGGCCTGGACCTGTCCTTCCCAGCCTGAGAGCCACTCACCTCTGAGGACTGAGGACTGTCCCAGGGACAGGGCCCACATTTAGCCCGTCCGGTCCTCGGGGCTGGTGGCCTGACCCCAGCTATCTGAGCCTCGGGCTCCCCGCAGCCTCTGGGCCCCAGACCAGGCCCACCCGCAGCAAGCCGAGGGACACCCCTGCCTCCGACCTTCTTCCTGGGCCCCTGGCAGCGGGAAGCAGGGGCCTTGGGCATGCCCGGTCCTCCCCCAGGCCTCCTGCCGAAAACGATGTGTAGAAAGGTCGACCTCTTTGCTCGTCCCGGCCTGTGGTGTCCAGGCGGAGTTTGCTGGCCACTGGGGGCTGATAACCCGCCCCAAGACCACGCACCGTGTGTGGGTTCCCAGGGACCCTCTCCTGGCTCTCCCGTGGGCGGCTTCCTGGGAGATCGGTCCCCAGCCCCATCCCAGGGCCTTGAGCCACAGCGGGACCAGCCATTAGGGGAGGGGGTGGCCCCAGCCAGGGTCACAGCCCTGCCCACGAAGGGCATCAGCCACGCCCCATCTGCAGCCACACATGCGGACTTCCGGCCCAGGGCCCATCTCTCTGGGGCAGTGTGAGATCCAGAGCGGGCCACTGTGGGCGCCCCGACTCAGTCCGAGCCGGGGGGTGGGGGGTGCCAAGCCCCAGGCCGTGCACAGGGGCCATCAGTCACTTAATCCTCCATCCGGAATGAACGCTTTGCCAGATTTCCCAGGAAGCAGCCTGAGACCCAAGAGGGCAGGTAACAGCCCACGCCTGGCTCCCTCGAGACGATGTGGCAGACGGTCCCGTCACTGTTCCTTCCCCAGGTGAGGAGGCCCAGGCTCAGGCAGGTGCGGGGGCTGTGGAGCAGCCGGACAGCAAAGCGGCCTCAGGAGGGCCAGACTGCCTGTGGCCCCGGGGACCCTCGCGTCTTCCCGCCAGCTCGCCGAGCCCAGAGCGTGTCCTTCAGCCGGGCCCAGCCTGCGGGGGCACTGGGGGCTCGGGGCCGGGCGGCTGGGAAGGCGTTTCCTCCTGCGTCCGCCCGCGCCCCCTGGGCCTCGTCACGCTCATCAGCACCTGTACCTCGGGGTACGGACAGCTCGGAGCCCACTCTCGTGGCCGGGCTAGAAGTGGGCAGCCGCAGCTCATGAAAAATTAAAAGCTCAGGCGGCTTCCTGTGCTCCCCAGCCCTGCAGGCTCGGGCCACGAGGCCACGTCCGCCAGCCTTTCTCACCTCCATCCACAGGCTGCTGGCTGCTGGCCACCGACCGCCTTGGGGGCTGTCCTGATGGGTGTCTGCAGCTGCCCCACAAGGGGACAAGGGCCGGCCAAGGAGTGACTAGGGTTCCACTTCTCAGGAGCAGGGGAGGGCAGCGACGGTGTCCGGGGCCCAACAAGCCCCAGGTCGGCGGTCCTGACCCCGTGGGCCCGGGCGGTGGGGGACCATCGGGAAAAGCTCCGGCGCAGTGAGCGGCTGGTGGGAAGCAGGGGCTGGGGGCCGGGTGGGGTTAGGGTCGGGGTGCCAGGGAAGGAGCTGGGGGCCCTCTGGTTTTCCCGACAGCGGGAAGGACCTAGGGACTCTAGCCCCCTGCCCTTTGTCTCACCGGCTGGTGTCCAGCCTTCCAGAAGGAACAGGCAGGGGAGGCAGAAGTGCTGGGACCCCTGGAAGGGAGAAAACAGGCGCCAATCGGCCACATAGAGGGTGGCCCCGGGAGGAGGTGGCTCTGAGGTCCTACGTGGGGGAGGAAGCCGCTTCTGACCTGGGGAGGGGCTGGTCCTGCTGGTTTAGGGAGCAACACCCCAAGGGGCGATGCTGGAGGGCAGCGGGGGGTCGTAGGAGAGCGGGGGTTTCGAAGTCACCTTGCACAAGCCGGTCAGCTGGGCATCGAGAGGCACCGGCGACCAGCCCTGGGGCATCGCACATTCAGAGCTGGGATGTGGGATGGCCAAGGAGCCCGGGGCCGACGGAGGGGACCAGAGCGGGTGGGGGTGGGGGGCAGCACGGTCGGTGCCCTGGGAAGCTGAGGAGGAAGATGCCCAACGGCTACCAGTGCCCGAGGGCAGGCGGGGCCTTGCTGGCCAGGGACAAGCCAGAGTGGACGGCACAGGTGGTGTGGGGAGACCCATGTCGAGGCTTCGCTGGGACCAGGGCCAGAGTGACGGGGCCAGAGTGGTGTGTTCCCGAGCTGGGTGCTCTGGGGCCCTGGGGAGACCCTCGGACTTACTGAGTCGCATCTGTTCTCCTGACATGACCAGACCGGGCGCAGGCCCCACCGGGCTTGTCTGACCAACTCCCCAGAGAGACTTTCGGGGGCCCCCAACCTGGCACCAGGTGACAGCTACAGGGGAAGATGGGGTTCAGGGGCCCTGAAGGAAGCCCAGAGAGCAGGGGCAGCGCTCCAAGGGGAGAGAGGAAATGAGCCTGTGCTGGGGTCCAGTGGGGTACGAGCCTGTGCTGGGGTCCAGTGGGGTACGAGGCATGTGCTGGGGTCCAGTGGGGTACGAGGCATGTGCTGGGGTCCAGTGCGGTACGAGCCTGTGCTGGGGTACAGAGGGTATACTGGGGTACCGTGGGCGTGTGCTGGGGAACAGAGGACGTGTCGGGGTTTAGGGCTTGTGCTGGGGTACCATGGGCGTACGTCAGGGTTCAGGGCATGTGCTGGGGTACTAGGAAGTGCACTGGTCACTGGCTCTGAGGTCAGAGCGCCCTGGTCTATGGAAGCTTCTTCCTGCTGCTCGGTTCCAGGAGTCCAGGTTGTGGCTGGGGGACCCTCTGCACCAGACGCAAGAGAGGAGAGGGGCCCACAGCACCCCTGTCTCCTTTGGGACCCTTCTTGAGCCCTGTGAGCGGCAGAGGCCACAGTAGCCGGGGCCGAGGCCCCCAGACCAGAGCAGGGCAGGGAGGTGCGGGTGCCCAGTCCGAGGCCCCTCCCGAGGGCCCAGGACCAGGGCCGGCGCGGACGGCCTCCACGTCTAGGCCGCGTGTACTCTGCCCAGAGCAGCATTTGGGGAATGAGGACGGCACAGACCCTTCCTGGAGACGCGGCAGCCGCCCAGGCCCAACAGCCCCGCCCCGTCAGGGTGAGAGCAGGGCTGACGTCTGCCCCGGCGGCGGGGGGATGCCCGGGGCCTCGGTTCACAACCCACCCGCCACGTGGGCAGTGGCCAGGAGGCCAGCAGGAGGACAGGCTGCCTGCCATGGGATCCCTGGTCCCAGGACCACGCCCGCCTGTCCTGCTGGCTGTCGTCACTGGAGTTTCTATGCCGGGGGATCCTGAAACCCCCACCAGGCCAGCGCGCGGGGCAGAGCAGCTCCAGGGGGGCCCCTGTGTGAGGCCAGAGCTGTGGCGGCCAGAGGCCCATTGCCCCAGGCCCTGTGTCACTGCGGGGGACCAAATGGCCCTTCCCCACAGCGACTCCCTCACTGATGTGCTGGCTCTGCTCTGTCCATCCCAGGACGCTGGGAGCCTGAGCAGGAGTGGGGGCCTGTGGACATCGGTGAGCCCAAGGAAGTGAGGGCAGCTGGGGCTGGAGGGGCCTGTGCTGGCTGCAGGGGAGGTCACGTCTCCCGGCCCCTCTGTGTGACCATCCTGGAGGCTGCAGCGAGTCTCAGGCCACAGCCACCAGGGGCCATCAAAAAGAGCAACTGTCAGCTTCCAGAACATTCTACATAGAGGAGCTGGCATGTTTTGAGCCCGTGCTGAGGGCCACACAGGGTGCATTTAACCCGGGTGAACGGCTGCCTGGGACAACAAGCCTGGGGACCGTGCGTGTTCACACTCAGGGCCTGAAGGGTCCTGGTGGGAAGCAGGTGGCTGCTGAGCAGCCCCCGCTCTGCCCACTGGCTTTGCAAGGGTGGGGTGGGCAGGTCTGCCAGGACCGCACAGGTGCATGGATCACTGGCGGGGGGAACCCTCCTTGTCCTGCTACACCCTCTGTCCGTCTGTCTGCCCAGCTCCTGAAGTGCAGGGGTAGCTGGTCCGGCCCCTTGGGGAGCCCCCGCTGGCCAGAGCCCCCCATGGCCCTCTCCCCGCCCCCAGGGTCCAGGTGGAGTTCTACGTCAATGAGAACACCTTCAAGGAGCGCCTCAAGCTGTTCTTCATCAAAAACCAGAGATCCAGTGAGCAGGGGCGAGGGCAGGGCCCGCGGGGGCAGCAGTGTTGGGCGGGCAGGAGGGGGATGTCACTGAGCCAGGGGGCCTGTGCAGGGCAGGGGCGTGGGGCAGAGGAGGGGCTATGCCAGTGAGTGGTGGACGCAGGGCAGGGTGGGAAGGCCCCTGGTCTCAGCATTAGGCCCTGGAAACTGTGGGGACCCTGCCCCCTGCTGGACTTGGGGCCCTCCTACCTGCCCCCTGCAAGCTTCCCTGCTCCCCTCCGTGCAACCCCACCCTTCCTCTATAGGTTCCCTCTACCTGCTTCCCCAGGAGGAGCTTGGCCTCCTCAGACTCTTCCTGGCGCACAGGATGGTGGCGGTCCCCCCGGGGCCTCACCCGTCCCTGTGACCCCGAGACTCCCACCCTCCCGTCCCGAGGAGTGGGTGGCCTGGGGAGCTGTCTGCACCCCCATCTGTAGGGCAGGACAGTAGCAGCCCCGGGCCATGCAGAGCGGTCCCTCAGTCCCTGGGGCAGCCCAGCCCAGGGGGTCCCAGGGGTCCGGGGGGCGGGGGAGCTGTCAGCAGTGACCGTCACCGTGGGACTCCGGTGGTGCCGGAGCCCTGACGGCCCCTCCCCCGCAGGCCTGAGGATCCGGCTGTTCAACTTCTCGCTGAAGCTGCTCACCTGCTTGCTGTACATTGTCCGCGTGCTCCTTGATGACCCGGCCCTGGGGATCGGATGGTGGGTGATGCGGGGGCGGCCACTGTCCGGGGCCAAGGCCGTGGGGGTCTGCGTGGGGTGTGCGCTGGCGTCCAGCCCAGCCCGGCCCCTCGGGGACTCCTGCCTTCCCTGTGTCCTCACTCAGGGTCCTGCTGACCAATGGGCTCAGCCCGGGGACAAGGGCACCCCGGCCGTGGACAGTGGCTGGCTGTGCCTCCAGCGGAGCACAGGAGGGGCTCGGCCAGCAGCTCGGTGCCGGCTTCGGCCAGGGAGGGGGCAGGACACATGCCAGCCCAGGGCTGCACATGGTGCCATGACTCCTCCTGGGCCCCTGTCCCTGGCAGGGGGCACCCGCCGCCACCCCAGGTCTGGGCTGTCACACAGGCTCACGGATGCCCCGCGTGGCCTTGTTGCTTCGGGTTCTGCTGGTCAGCCTTGGGGGACGCCTGGTTTTCTCACCGGCCAGCTGGCGGAATCATGTCTCTGTGCCTGGCAGTCTCAGGGACACCTTGGGTGGCCCCTTCTCTCCCACGCCGGACCGGGGGACAGGGCCCTGGAAGAGGACACCCTTCCCTTCCTCTGCCGTCCCCGGGCTTCCGACGCCCGGGCGTGCGGCTCTGGACGATCCCGTGTCCCCCGCGTCTCCTCCGGGGCCACTTTCTGAGCTTCGTCTTCAGCCCGGCCTGTCTTCCTGCATTGGGCCCCGATTCCCGGAGCTCCCCTTGCCTTGGGCAGGCGCAGCCTTCCCGCTTCTCCCGAGGCGGCATCTGGAACCGGGCTCTTGCTTGTGGTTTTCTCTTTGGCTCGGTCTCTGCTTCTTCCGAGCTCGCGCTGAGTGGGTGTCCACAGCCCCATGCGAGGGCCGCAGAGCCGGGTCGGGCGGGCTCAGCACTGTCTCCCGTGGACGGGCTCCCTCCGCAGAGCCGGTCTTCCTGCCTCTAACCTGAGGGTAGGGGCAGCCACCAGGCTCCCAGGCTGAGCCAGGGAGGAAGCTGGGGCCCAAGGACAGGGCAAGCCGCCCTTCACCCCTGTCTGCCCCAGGCCTAGTGTCCCCAAGCCACACACTCAGCTCCCTTGGAACCCCTCCTGCCTTCAACGCGGGGGGCTGCACAGATCCGGCTGTGGGGGGTTGAGGAGAAAACTGAGGGCTCGGACTCTCAAACCGCTTTCCTGAGTCACCTTCTCCCCCGGCGCACCCTGAGGCATCTGGTTCCACAACCCTACAGGGCCCGGGTCTATTATATTCATTGTCCAGTGCCCTGCACGTGGCTGGGCAGGGGGGAGGGACGGAGGAGGGGCCGGTGGAGGGGTGCGGGGGCGGGTGGGTAGGGGTGGATGGATGGGTTATGGACGAGTGTGTGGCGGCTGGATGGACGGACGGATGGACAGGTGAATTACAGAGAGCAGACGGAGCGGTGGTGGTTACACGGACGGTGGACGGTGGACGGTGGTCGGTGGACGGTGGATGGGCGGGGGTGGGGGCGCCCCGGTGGGAGGACAGCCCCCCACATCTACGGGCGCTGAGTCTGCAACATTAGCCCCAGTAAGGCTCAGGGAAAGAGGAGGAGGGAGCTGCCTCTTGTGACACTTGTCACCACGGGGCTCTGTGAGAGCGAGGTCCCCTCGGCCAGGGCCCCTGGCATTGGTTACATCCTGGGGCAGAATGAGCAGGCCTGCCCCGCCCCTCCCCCCTCCCCAGGGGCCGGGCATCCAGCGGCCGCGGAGAGCTTTGTCTCTGGGCATGACCCAGAGACGTGCGTCTTGGAGTCGGCCGTCAGGGTCAGGGAGGGAGCTCGCTGTCCGTGCCCGGCTCTCTCACATCGTCCTGCCATGTGTGTGGCAACTCTGGACTCCGGGAGCCTCCCCGCTCCGTCTCCAACCCTCCAGACCCTCCTGTCAGACCAGGCCGAAGCCCCAGCTCTTCCCTGGGCTCTGCCGTCCATGCCCCAGCGTGGGGTGCTTTCCCACCCGCCGGCCTGGGGGTCCGCGGGCCCTGGGTGGGGTGCGGAGGGCGGTCCCGTGGCGTGCTCCCGCGCCCGTGGCAGCCTTGGGAAGCGTGTCTTCGGGGCCTCGGCTGGGCCACCTCTCTCTCTCCACAGCTGGGGCTGCCCAAAGCAGAATTACACCTTCAACAGCTCATCCTCTGAGATCAACTGGTGAGTCCCCTGGCCCAGCCCCTCGGCTGGGGCGTGGCCTTGGCCCGTGCGCGCGCGGCACCGGGGTGCCCCTCGAGAGCCCCTGACGCCTCGGGGGCAGCGTTAGACTTCGAGGCACCACCAAGTGACTTGACTCAGCAGCCCCCCACTCCAGCTCGGCCCGCAGACGGCGGTGGGGTGGGGGCAGCATCAGGGAGGGGCCTGAGTGAGGGGGGGCGGCTCCCGTGTGTGCCAGCTTCACCCAAGGAGAGCTGCGGCCCCAGAGCGCCCCTGATGCCTGGTTCAGAGTTAGGATGCGTCCCCCAGGGCGCGGCCACCCCCTGGGTAGAAGGGCTTCTGGCTTCCCGCTCGCTCGGTTCGTCCCCTCCCCCGCTGGCCTGCACCCCCCAAAGCAGGGGAGGAAGGGAGCCCCGGGCTTGGGGAGCCCCAGTGAGCCTGTCCAGGGTGAAGGGCCCCCCTGAGCCTGCAGCCCTGCCCCTCGTCCCCAGCTTCGGGCCGGGCCTCCTCTCCTGGGAGCCTCCCCTTCCCCTCCTGTCCTTGTCGCCTCCGGGGGCAAGGCTGGTGCCCTCCATCCTCCCAAGGAGCAGCTCGGGTCACCAGAGGCCCCGGGGGGCTGGGGGACAACAGCCCAAGGCTCACCTCCCTCCCTCCCCAGGGCGCCCATCCTTTGGGTGGAAAGAAAGATGACTCTGTGGGCGATTCAGGTGAGTGGGGGCGTGGCTCCGGGGGGCCCTGCTGCCCCTCGCCCCACTCAGGCTCCGCCCCTCCTAGGTCATCGTGGCCATAATAAGCTTCCTGGAGACCATGCTCCTCATTTACCTCAGCTACAAAGTGAGTACCCCCACCTCGCCTGACCCCCCCCTCTGACCCCCCCACCCCACTCCTGGCCGGCTTGTCCTGACCAACCCCGTTTCCTGACCTCCTGGCTGGTTTGTGCCTCTCTTCTGCCACCACGGCGCCCAGGGGAACATCTGGGAGCAGATCTTCCGCGTCTCTTTTGTCCTGGAGATGATCAACACGCTGCCCTTCATCGTGACGGTGGGTGAGCCCCGGCGGAACGGGGGGGCCCCCAGCACCAGCCCCCTGATCCGTCTCCTCCACAGATATTCTGGGCGCCCCTGAGGAACCTGTTCATCCCCGTGTTTCTGAACTGCTGGCTGGCCAAGCACGCCCTGGAAAACATGATCGTAAGCCTCGGGCCACGCAGCGGCCTGCCTCCCCGGGTGTGAGCCCCCCAGGACGCCCCCGGCCTGGCAGGGAGCGGGCCGCCGTCCCTCCGTGCCCAGGAGGCTGGGCTGAGGCTCGGCAGCGCGCCACCTCTGTCACAGCAGAAAGACCCGAGTCTCGGCCCTCCCGTCTCTGTCCCGACCGGGACCCATGGCGGCCTCGTGCTGCAGCCGAGGTCCAGCCCCGAGCTTTGCCTGCAGCTGCAGGAGGAGGGGCGGGAGCCAACAGGCCACGCGGACGGGGCCCACGTGACCCAGACCCACGGACAGACCGTCTGTCGAGTATCTGGCCAAAACCCCTTTCCCGAGCGGTCAGCCAGCAGTGGGACACAGACTACCCCCGGGGCAGCCGTCCCCCCGAGGGCTCACCCCCATCCTCACGGAAGCCAGGCCCTTCCGGTCTGTGCCCCCGGCAGCCCCCCACTGCGGGTGACCTGAGGGGCCGCCGAGAGCAGAGGGCCGAGGGCAGGTGTCCCACAGGGGAGCCCGGGCCGCAGACACACCCCCTCGCTCGCTCCCGGGGGCCCTGGGACGCCCCGCAGGAAGGGCCCCAGCTCCAGGGCGGGCCCAGGCTGTGGCCCTGACCGGCCGGCATCCCGCAGAACGACTTCCACCGCGCCATCCTGCGCACGCAGTCGGCCATGTTCAACCAAGTGCTCATCCTGTTCTGCACCCTGCTGTGCCTGGTGTTCACGGGGTGAGTGCGCCCTGCAGGGGGTCCGCCACCCTCGCCTGCTGCGTATCCAGGAGGTCAGGGAGGCCTCAAGGGGGCGGTTGGCAGTCCGGCCCAGGGCTGGGGGGTGGCTCAGAGCCCACTCTTGCAGCCAGCGGGGTCCTGAGTCCAGCTCCTCTAGGAGGAGGTTGGGGATGTGCCCTGCCCGGGGCTAGTGAAGCTGGTCACTACCTCCTGTGCCTCGGGCAAGGATGCAGGACAGGCACCAAGGTCTGGGAAAGAGAGAAGGAAGGCCACAGGCTTCTTGGCTGCCCCCGCCCTGCCCTCCCAACACACACACAGTCCAGCAGAACTGGGGGCTCAACCTGATCTCTCCCTGTGCCTGCCCCCTGGGGGACGGTCTCTGAGCCCCTCTCTTTGCTGAGCACCCCATGGTGGGTGCTATGGGCCCCCCAGGCCCTGCCAGCAGCACCTTCCATCTGGAGACTGGGCCTTGGGGTCCCAGGCACAGGAAGCAGGGCTGTCCAGCCGGGCCCAGGAGGGGCTGGACAATCCCTGCACCCCATCTGACCTCCTGGGTGAGGAGGCTGGCCGGTGGGGTGGCATGTGGGGGCTCACAGCCAGGACACGCCCACCTCCACGGGCCCCCAGCCCCACATTCAGCCAGTGCACGAACTTCGGGGTGCATTTTCCAGGGGCCTCAAAAAAGCCGTGGGAAGGAAAGGGGATGTCAGGGGGAATCCGACGGGCGGTTGTGCCGGCTCTGGCAGACCGTTGGCGGAGGAGGGAGCACCCAGAGCCCACAGGGACTGAGCCAGACTCAGGACTACATGTGGGGTGGGGGATCCCCCGGCCAGTGATGGGTCACCCAGGGAGCTGTGAGGTGGCCACGGCCCTGCTCACGGCCCTCTGACCGCCCGGCTCCCCAGGACCTGTGGCATCCAGCACCTGGAGCGAGCAGGTGAGAACCTGTCCCTGCTCACGGCCTTCTACTTCTGCATCGTCACCTTCTCCACCGTGGGCTACGGCGACGTGACGCCCAAGATCTGGCCGTCTCAGCTGCTCGTGGTCATCATGATCTGCGTGGCGCTGGTGGTGCTGCCGCTGCAGGTGCGTGTCCGGTCCGCGCCCCCCACCCCCCCTCACGCCCCCCACCCACCCCCCACGCCCAGCTCAGGAAGGAGGAGTGCCAGAGACCCGCGTGGGACAGGAGGGGGCGAGCCCGTCACCTCCGGCCCTGTGGGAGCCGTGGTGGGTCTGGGGCTGGTGAGGCCACCGCCTCCCGGGGGTCGAGGAGCCAGGGGCGGCATTCTCAGTGGGGGACCGCGGTCAGCTGGAGCAGACGGTCTGTTGGAGGAGGCGGGGCTGGAGCCTCAGGAGCAAGGTTGCGGCTGAGCGCGGCGCTAGAGCGGCTGCCCGCCCCCTCGTGGAAGGTGGAAAGGGGTGGTTCCCATTTTCTCCCCGTGTCCTTCTGCTCAAGTCTGCTGCCCGGTTAGCTCCCGCGGACAAGAGCAAAGCCAGCTGACCGCGTGGCGCACGCAGGCTTCACACGGCAGAGACATCCTGACCCCGCATCTGAGTGCAGGGTGACCGCATGGCGAGCGCCTGCTGGACACCCCGAGGGAGGCTCCCTTTCACACCCTTCCTGCTTCTGGGGCCACGGGGATCCCTGGGCTCCCCCAGCCCGTGGCCCCATCCCTCCCACCCCTGCTCCCGGCCTCACGTGCCTCCTCCTTACGCATCTCCGTGCCCACTGCCCTCCTTTTAGGGGCCCCAGACATTGGAGGAGGCCCACCCCAATCCTGTCTGACCTCACCTTAACTAATCTCACCTGCAAAGACCCTGTTTCCACGGAAGATCCCACGGGGAGGTTCGGAGTGGGCGTGAATCTGAGGGGACACGGTCGAACCTAACACAGGTCACTTAGCTGCCTCTCGGCCCCGGGAGGTAGACAGGATCGTGCCATCTTACAGAGGGGGAGGCTGAGGCCCAGCGTCCATGCACGCGGCCCTTACCCTACACAGGTGACCCCTCCAGCCGCGGAGCCAGTCCTGTGCTTCAGGGCCATGGGGTCTTGTCCCCGGAACTTAGCAGGTGCGCCATAAACTCAGTGAAATGATCCCATCTTGGCGGGATACTAGTGGGCCTCCCAGCAGGGGTGAGCACACCAGAGGGCAGCTGCCGAAGGCAGGGGTGTTGAATCTCAGGGCCCAGAGATAGCGGGGAAACTGCCGGGGAAGGAGGCCGCCCACACCCCCGCGGGTCCGTGGAGCCCTGCTCCGCTCCCTGAGCCGCTGGTACCCCTCCCTCTCCTTCCTAATTCAGAAGGACTCACAAGGGGTGTGTGTGAGGCTGGCGTCCCTGAGGCGTGGGCAGAGTGGGCGAGTCCCCACCGGACAGAACAGTCTCTTCCTCGCCAGGAGTCTGGATTTCGGTCCCTGTGCCCGAGAGTTTCCTGCCACCCCCAGGCTTCTCCAAAGGGATCTTAGGGGTCCATGGCGACCCCAAGTTCTCATCATCGCCCCCATGTCAGGAGCGTGGACTTGGGCATCGCGTCACTGTCGCCAGGGTTCCGGGGGCCAGGAAGCAGGGCTCCGTTCCCCCCCGCGCCCCACCCCCGTTCCCTGCCACCCCCCCAGGCGGCCTGTGCTGTCGGGGAAGGGGGCTCTGCGTGCAGCTCCCATGAGGGAGGGCCCCTTCCCTGCACTGCCCCCGAGTCGGGCCCCCTGGGACGCAGCGGCTCTCCCCCCGCAGTTTGAGGAGCTGGTCTACCTGTGGATGGAGCGCCAGAAGTCCGGCGGGAACTACAGCCGCCACAGGGCGCAGACGGAGAAGCATGTGGTGCTGTGTGTCAGCTCCCTCAAGGTCGACCTGCTCATGGACTTCCTCAACGAGTTCTACGCACACCCCCGGCTGCAGGTGAGAGCTGCGGCCCCCGATCCCCGCTGTCTGCACTGGCCGCCCCGCGGATGGGCCCGCTACACCCGAGCCGGGGCGGGACTGACCCCGCCTCCCGCAGGACTATTACGTGGTTATCCTGTGCCCCACCGAGATGGACATCCAGGTCCGCAGGGTCCTGCAAATACCCCTGTGGTCCCAGCGGGTCATCTACCTCCAGGGCTCCGCGCTCAAAGACCAGGACCTCATGCGAGCCAAGTGAGTGCCGGCCGGGGTGAGGGAGGAGCCGATTGGGGAGGGTCATCGGGGCAGCCAGCGGCTCCCACTCAGGCTCTGGGCCTGCTGCCCGCCCAGGCCAGCCAAGCCCCACATGGACCCCACCTCGGAGCACCAGGGCTGGCCCAGCCCACCTGTCCTCCCGTGCCCAAGGGTCGGCCTGCCGGGGCTCCCACTCGCCCCTGCTCCGGGATGGGAGATGCAGTCAGGTTCCGGGACCGGCTCCAGGTGGGGTCAGGGTGGGAAGACAAGGGCCGTGGGTAAGGTTTCTTTTAAAGACAAGCTGCGGGGTGCCTGGGCGGCTCAGTCCGTTAAGCATCTGCCTTTGGCTTGGGTGGTGATCCCAGGGTCCTGGGATCCAGCCCCATATCGGGTTCCCTTTTCGGCGAGGAGCCTGCTTCTCCCTCTGCCTGCCACTCCCCCTGCTTGTGTTCTTGAGCACTCTCTGACAAATAAAATCTTTAAAAAAAGACAAGCTGCCAGAGTGACTTGAGGAAAGAAGACGAAGCTGTCAGATGGGACTTCCCAAATGTGCCACTGCGCGTTGCAGGACAGCCCGGGAGTCCCCCTCGGCATATCTTCATTCCAGGGACCTCTTCTCATCCTGCGATGGAGTGTGGGGTGCTCGGCCAAGGGGAAGCAGTAGACTGGATAGCCAGGGCGCCCCCCTTCCCATCTGTAACGTTTTAGAAAGGACTCCAGCATGGAGGTGGCCGTGGCCAGGGGACCCAGCCTCTCCTGTGACCCAGCTCCAGGCCAAGGGGCAGGGAGAGGCAGAGGCCTGGCAGGGGCCAGTGATGAGCCAGGGTGGGTGGGGTGCAGGGCAGCATATTGGGGAGGGAGCGGCCTCCCTGCCCTGGGCTGTGAGCACTTCCCCGGTGCCCCTGCTGCAGCCGGCGGGGGCTCTCAGGGGTGGGAGAGGAGAGCCGAACAGGCCATCCAAGTCCCTTGGGAGACACAGGCCAGCAAGTGGACAAGGGTCCGGCCTCTTAATTACCACATGCTCTCCCCCATTCTGCGCCCCAACCTGGCCCTGGCTTAATCGGGTCATAGAGGATGGGCCCCCCCCGCGAGCTGGTCTGAGTCCTGACGCCAGCCCATCAGCCCAGAGCGAGGTGGGGTCCGACGGGGCTCAACCCTTCCGGCCTCTGAGCCCGGGACATCTGAGGAGCGTGGACGGTGCAGGCAGCGCTCAGACCTGGTGCTTTGCAGGATGGACAACGGGGAGGCCTGCTTTATCCTCAGCAGCCGCAACGAAGTGGATCGTACAGCAGCGGTGAGTGCACTGGCCCCCAGCCCAGCCCGAGCAGGGGGACGCCTGAGGGCAGAGACCCTCCCCTGGGCCGCTGCACCCCTCAGCACTGACCCCGCCTCCCCTCCCCCAGGACCACCAGACCATCCTGCGAGCCTGGGCCGTGAAGGACTTTGCACCCAACTGCCCCCTCTACGTCCAGATTCTCAAGCCGGAGAACAAATTCCACGTCAAGTTCGCAGGTGCGTGGGGCGGGTGTGCGCCCACGTGGAGTGTGGGAAGGGCTGGAGCACCCGCGAGCTCACAGAGCCTCTCGGGGGGCTGTGGGGCGCGGTGAAGCCCACGCAGGCGTCCCTGTGGGAGGTGACCGTCCGGCACGCGGACCCAAGTGTCCGTGGGGCCTCCGAGAGGCATCTCTGTGGTCGCGCTCCAGCTGGGCTCCCGGTGGGAGGGGGCGAGCAGACCCCCGCCCTGGAGCGGTCCTCAAGCTGGGAGTCGGGCTCCGATGCTGCGAGGGCAAGCGGCGCGGGGGGAGGGCGCGGGCCGGGGCGCCCGCTGTGGGACGGCGAGGCCCCGGCGGCCACCTGCCCCGTCCCGCCGCAGACCACGTGGTGTGTGAGGAGGAGTGCAAGTACGCCATGCTGGCCCTCAACTGCATCTGTCCCGCCACGTCCACGCTCATCACGCTGCTGGTGCACACGTCCCGCGGCCAGTGAGTGCGCGGCCGGGGCAGGCGGGGCGGGGGCGGGGCCGTCGGGGGGGGGGGGGCCGCGGGGGGCCCCGCCCGGGGGGCGGGGGGGGCGGGGGGGGTGGGGGGCGGTGTGGGCCGCCCCCGGGGGCCGCTGACGGGCGGCCGCCCCGCAGGGAAGGCCAGGAGTCCCCGGAGCAGTGGCAGCGCATGTACGGGCGCTGCTCGGGCAACGAGGTGTACCACGTGCGCATGGGGGACAGCAAGTTCTTCCGCGAGTACGAGGGCAAGAGCTTCACCTACGCCGCCTTCCACGCGCACAAGAAGTACGCGCCCCCGGGCGGGGGCGGGGCCGCGGGCGGGGCGGGGCCGCGGGCGGGGGCGGGGCCCAGAAAGGAGATCGGAGGCGGGGCCGCGGGAGGAGGCGGGGCGCCGGGGGGCGGGGGGGGGGAGGGGGGCGGCGGGGGGGGGGGGGGCGGGGCCGGGGGCCCGGGGGCGGTGGCCGCGGGGTAGCCAGCAGCTGCGGCAGGACGCCTACAAGGTGCGCCCCGCGCAGGTACGGCGTGTGCCTCATCGGGCTGAAGCGCGAGGACAAGAGCATCCTGCTGAACCCTGGGCCGCGGCACACGCTGGCGGCGTCCGACACCTGCTTCTACATCAACATCACCAAGGAGGAGAACTCCGCCTTCATCTTCAAGCAGGAGGAGAAGCAGAAGAAGAAGGGCTTCCCGGCGCAGGGGCTGTACGACGGCTCCTCCCGCTTGCCCATGCACAGCATCGTGGCCTCCATGGGTGAGCCCCCGCCCCGCGCCTCGTGTTCCCGTCGGTACACCCCCCCGCCCCGCAGGGCCGTCGGGGGCGCTGGCGTCCCAGTGTCCGCCCTGGGACCGGGCGGGGGGAGGCTGCCCTGCACCGGCGGTCCCACTCCGATCCGCGAACCAGCCGCCCCCAGCAGAGCCCAGGGAGGGACGGCCAGCCAAGGTCAGCCGCTCTGCTCCAGGGACAGTGGCCATGGACCTCCAGAACACAGAGTGCCGGCCCGCACAGAGCGGTGGGGGCGGCGGGGGCGGCAAGCTCGCGCTGCCCACAGAGAACGGCTCGGGCAGCCGGCGGCCCAGCATCGCGCCCGTCCTGGAGCGCCCGACAGACAGCTCGGCTCTGCTGCCCTGCGACCTGCTGAGTGACCCGTCGGAGGACGAGATGACTCCGTCAGACGACGAGGGGCTGTCGGTGGTGGAGTGAGTGCCCCTGCGCCCAGACAGAAGCTTCCGATGGGGGCGGGGGTGGGGGCAGACACAGGCCTGGGGGCTGCGGCCAGCAGGGAGGGAGGGTGGAGTCCCCGTGGGCTGAGTCAGGGCTTCATGGGAGACCTCGTTTGGCAAATGTAATGAAAGCTGGGCTGTGCCTCCTGTCCCGTCTCCCCTCCACCTCTACCGCGGGCTGCCACACCTGCGGGCCAGGCCTGCTCAGAGGGGGAGGCTGTCCTCTGAGCATCATCTATCGAGGTCATGGTAGGGGAGCCCTTGGGGAGGCGCCATCCAGCCCCAGAGGCAGGTGGCGTGGCTGACCACCAAGGCCGTGTCCCTGAAGCCAGCTGGAGACAGAGCCGAAGGCCGTCCCCTCCCCCACGCTGCTCAAGGCCCGGCTGTGGCCACCCCCGTGTGGGGTGCACTGGGTGCTGCTGGGGAGACCAGCCGAGCCCCGGGCAGCCGGCAGAGAGGGGCCGAGGGCCAGCGTCGGCCCCCGGACTGGGGTGCTGGCAGCTTCAGGGAGGGCAGGAGCCTCGGGTTATGCCGGTGATCGCAGGCTCTGTGTAAGCGTGTGTGTGTGTCCATGAGTTGTGTGTTCGTGTGCGTGCTGCGTGGCTCCTCACCTGGGACCCGGTGGTCCGGGCCCAGCTCTCCAACCCCCACACGCAGTCCCACAGCGGGGCTGGTCCGTGGGGTCTGGCGCCTCCGTGTGGCCGCTTGGGGGCACAGCCCTGCTGCGCTGGGGCAGTGCGGGCAGGGGCTGGGGTGGGGCTGCGGGGGCGGAGCCGGAGCCCCCAGGCCCAATGGCCAGGCGACTGCTGTCTCCCACGCCAGGTACGTGAAGGGCTACCCCCCCAACTCGCCCTACATCGGCAGCTCCCCCACCTTGTGCCACCTTCTGCCCGTGAAGGCCCCGTTCTGCTGTCTGCGGCTGGACAAGGTGGGTGCCCCCCCCCCCCCCGCCCCGCGCTCCACGGGACTTGACCTTGCGAGGTAACCATGAACTTTCAGAAAAAGCTTCGAGACGAGAAGGAGATCCTGGGCCTTTGCCCAGACTCACGGCGTTTGCTCTCGGCCTCCAAAGACATGCGGGTTTTACCCGCACCCCCTGGGAGCAGGTGGAGCCCCTTCCCCCTGCCCCCCGCCTGTGTGCTTTCTGAGAGCTAGGACGTCCCTCAGCGCCCCTGTCGGGTCCACCGGCCGCCTCGGGTGCCCCCTCGTCCTGCAGCCCTCGCTGCCCTTCACGCGGCAGGTTTGCCTCCGGGGCCTGTCCACACCTCACGGGGCACACACCTGTCCTGACCCTTCTCACGTGGCTCTCAGCCCTGCGTCTGGAGGCGTGGACAGTGGTTTGGTGGCACCTGCCTTGGATGGAGGGGATGGGTCTGAGAGCTTTCTCGTGAGACGACTCTGCCTGTGCACCTGGGGCCCAATCTCCGAAGGTGACAGTGTGCTCGGAGGCACGAGACGTTCGTGCGCTGCATTCCTGGGGGTGTTGGTGTGGATCACATGGCTCACCCAGGTTCCTCTGCTTCTGCCTTTGTGGCTAGTGAGTCATTTGTGGGGAGACGGGGAAGGTGTGTCCTCGCCCAGGGGTCTCAGCCCGGATCCCTCGTACCTGCTTCTAAGCGTCCAGCCGCGAGGAGGCGTGTCCGCTTCTGCGCTTCGCACAGTACGGCCTCTGACTCCTCTTTGGTTCAGGACTGTCACCACGCTTACTCCTGTGGTGCTGCGGTTTGTGGCCAATCGTTACTGATTTCGGGGCTCAGACTTTCCTGTTTTGCGGGGGGAAGCCATTTGGGCACATTGGGGCGAGACTGTGTCCCTGTTGTCCCCAGAACACTTCCACAGCATCCCCGCCCTGTCGTGCACCTGCCCTGCCCTGCTCCTGTCCTGGAGCCACTCCCCCAGGGAGCCCCGCGTCTCTCCGTGCAAAACGGGGTTGACACCAAGTTCTGGGTACAGGCGTGCTCGCAGCTCCTACAGTATCACTGCATCTGGGCCTCAGATGGAGCTGGCACATGTGCATACGCGGGTGTACACACGTTACACATGTGCACATGCACGTGGCATACACACACCACACGCATGATATGTGATACATGTGCACAAGTACACGCACAACACATGCACGCTGTGCACATACATGACGTGCACATGTGATGCATGGCGTGTGCACACATGCATGTGCACGCGTGTGCGTACGTGTTGCTCACGTGTGTGTCACACGTGTGCACGCGTGACACACGTGTGCACACGTGCACACACAACACAGATTTCCTTTCTGCAGCTGCTGAGATGCAGGTTCGTACAGTGCTTCCCTCCCCTTCTGGACTTAGGGGTCCCACGGCACCATCCCCTCTCCCCGCAGCTCTGCCCCAGGGCGGTCATACACGGAGCCGCCGCAGGCGGGGTGAGCAGGTCTGCTGGGGCGTGTGGCTCCCATGGGGCTGCTGCAGGCCACAAAGGGGCCAGGGCCAGCAGCTGGCCACCAGGTGCCTGTGGGTGCCCTTCGGCAAGGGGTCCCTGAGAAGCCTGGCGTCGCCACGGTGGCTGATGCCGTGTGAAAGTCAGTGAGGGGAAGCCCCACAGAGACAGGAGGTGGGCAGAGGGAGCTCCTCACGGCCACTGTCCAGGGCAGAGCCACAGGGAGGAGACGGGCTAGCCACGGGGCAGCCAGTGAGAGGCGACCACACCCGCCCCCGGTGGACTTTCAGTTCTGAAGAGCCCCTGCCCACTCACCCCTTCTCCGAAGCCCAGCAGGCCTGCTCTTCTCAGAACTGGCCCATGGCTTGTTCCGGATGGAATCTCGCTTCTTCCCGGTGAACCCAGGCTTTGCTGGTACAGTAACCGGCGGTCTCGGTCCCAAGGCTGAGGTCGGCCCCGGGCTCTCGGCAGGGCTGCAAACACAACAGCTACGAGGACGCCAAGGCTTACGGCTTCAAGAACAAGCTGATCATCGTGTCGGCGGAGACGGCGGGCAACGGGCTGTACAACTTCATCGTGCCGCTGCGGGCCTACTACAGATCCCGCCGGGAGCTCAACCCCATCGTGCTGCTGCTGGACAACAAGTGAGACCCGCCGCGCACCCCCACGCCCACTTGCAGAGGCCCCTGTGTCCCTGGGCCCCCGGTGCTCAGGAGCACCCTTCTTCCTCCTGCACGGTTTGTCCTGTCCCCTCACTATGAATCTCCGGGGGGCCCTGGCCCAACCCCAGCACCTCGACCCCCCGAGCCTGGGGTCTGACCTGAGCCAGTCCCCCTCCCCCACCGGGGCCGTGGTTCTCCCTCAGGCAAAACAAAGAACAGCCGCGTGGTTCTGTAAAGGCCCCCACGTCTGATGCGCTGTGGTCTTGGGGGACCCCTGCTCCATCCAGCCTTGCTCACTCGGGGCAGGGCCAAGCTGGGCACAGGGGGCGAGCGGCAGAGCAGGGCGGGCACCCACGGGACCTACTGTCCCCACAGGCCTGACCACCACTTCCTGGAGGCCATCTGCTGCTTCCCCATGGTCTACTACATGGAGGGCTCAGTGGACAAGTAAGGGACATCCGCCTCGCCGGCTCCCCACGGAGCCCCTCCCTGCCCCGCCCCTCCCCTCCCCACCCCGCCCCTCCTCCCCAGCTGTGGGGAGCCCAGGAGGTGCAGGGGAGGGGGGTAAGTTGCACCCAGAGGGAGCTCCCGGGTCGCCCGACCTGGCCCTGGGGGCCCCCAGCCACGTGGCGTGTCCCCCCGACCCCAGCCTGGACAGCCTGCTGCAGTGCGGTATCATCTACGCGGACAACCTGGTGGTGGTGGACAAGGAGAGCACCATGAGCGCCGAGGAGGACTACATGGCGGACGCTAAGACCATCGTCAACGTGCAGACCATGTTCCGGTGAGAGGCCGGGGCTCGCTCCCGGGGCGGCCGCAGCAGGGCCAGGCTGGGTCCAGAACCAGCGCCCCGGCCATCCAGGAGCCCGGCCCTCTGCAGCCGCTGGGACCACGGGACCCCACCCCGAGTCCCCGCTGCCTTATCCGCGACCGGGGGACCCGCCCTGACCCCGCTGCCCCGTCCGTGACCGGAGGACCCGTCCTGAGCCCCCGCTGCCCCGTCCGCCATCGCAGACCCCGCCCTGACCCCGCTGCCCCGCAGGCTGTTCCCCAGCTTGAGCATCACCACGGAGCTCACCCACCCTTCCAACATGCGCTTCATGCAGTTCCGTGCTAAGGACAGCTACTCTCTGGCTCTTTCCAAGCTGGAAAAGGTGAGCAGCCGCACTGGACCTCCCCTGCTCCACGTGCTGAGCTGTCAGGTCCCTGAGCCCGGAGGGAGTGAGCCAGGGGGTTCTTGGGGCTCAGGGGCCACGGAAGGCCGAGGCACCTGCTCTCCTCTGGCCAAAGGGGGCCCGAGACGGGGACTCAGCTCCCTTGAGGCTCCTATGTCGCCCAGAGCCTTTAGGGACCCTGGTCCCCCTGACGGCCAGGTCCAGGCCTGGCCGTGCCTGGGGCTGAGGCTGCCCGCCATGTCCGTAAATACCAGCACGGGATGGGGACACCGACTAATTCCCCGTGCCCCACGTATTGGGCCCAAATCGGAAACGTGACGAGTCTCCGCCAGCGGGTGGGGGTCAGAGAGGGGAGGAAGTTGCCGGACCGCACAGTGGCGGGGAGGCGGGGCGGGAATCCACTGGGGGCTTCACAGGGCTCCAGGAGGGATATATCCACGGGCTGGCGTTGGTGTGGTGCTCTGGGGCACAGGGGTGGGCGACGGGGCACACAGGCCCTGGTGATATCGTCCCTGATAAGGCCGCTGGGAGGCACCTCTCCGCAGCAAGGGGCAGGGCCTGTGCTGGGGTGAGGGCAGGAGCAGGGAGCCTCGGCGGCCGTCCACCCAAGCGAGGCCAGGCCGTCCACCCCAGATAGAAGGGACAGGCGCTAGAGCGTCACCCTGACGCGGGCAGACGGTGGAAGGAGCCCCGGGGCAGGTCACGAGGCCCAGGAGGACCTAGCGCCACGCGTGCCAGAGGGACGCCGGGCAGGGGGCCTCCAGGCCCCTCGGAGGACACACAGGGGCTCCTGCTCGGCGCCCGTCCCGGCCAGGCCCTCTCTGGAGTGCGCTCTGCCGGGCGCCTGGGGCCGGTCCTCCCGGCCACGCTGAGACCCTCGCAGCAGCCTAGGGGCTGAGCGTCCGCGCCTGGAACGGCGGGAACCTGCCGGACTCCGTCCAGATGTTGCTCGGGATCGAGCCAGAGTCTTGCGATCTAGGAATTCTGGTCTGACCTGAGCAGGGATGGGGGTGACGGGCACGGGGTCGGGCTCCAGCCGCTGGTCCCTCGCTGCCCGCTCCCCAGAGCACACGCGGTCCCTCAGGCCTCCCACACAGACTGTTGTAGGAGGTGGGCTTCGAGGGAGCCTGCACTCCCGCTCCCCTTCCTTCTGCGCTGACAGCCCCTGCCGGCCCCCGCGCAGCCTCACTTCCCGTGGCTGGTACACCCCCTGCCCAGCTCAGGACGACGAACCCCATCGTGGGGCTGCGCGGTCTGGGCCCGGACAGAAGGGAGGGCATCGGCACGCGTGACCCCAGGACACTGCCTCGAGAAGCAGCCCGGGCTCCTCCAGGCTGACGTGGGCTGGGGGTCCTGGGCCGCGGAGACGGGGGGCGCCGCCAGAGCTGCGGGTTGTCACCATCCCTCAGAGGGTCGGAGCCGACATCCCCCCCACGACCACCGTGAGCCCCGGGCCTGGAGGCCACGGAGGCCTTGTCTTCTGACACGCCGGCTAGACTTGGCCTGGGGTCCCCCACGGGCTCTGCCCCCAGGCACGCCCCAGCTCCGAGGGCTCAGCAGATGGCCGGCGGCGACATCCCCCCCGGGAGCGGCTAGGCTCGTCTTTTGAAGAATTAACGGCAGTTTGTTTTTATAAAAGTGTGCGCGTCTTCTGCTTCAAGCAACACTGAGATGATGAAGGAGACGTTTTTTGGAAACGGCGACCCACGTTGCCGTTGGTGTGTGCCGGCCACAGAGCCGTGTGAAGAGAGGACCTGACAGGAGGACGGCCGGGGACGCCGGGACGCAGCGGTGGGGATCCCCCACCCCATTCCGGCCGCTTGGCTGCCGAGGGGCTGCTGATCCCGACCAGCCTCCCGCCCCGCTCTGCCTGCAGGAGGGGTCCCTGAGGCGCCAGCCCCAGAATCGGCAGGGTCTCCTGCAGCCTGAGGTCATGGGACCCCGTGTTCAAGCACTGGGGACGTCGTGTTAAAGACGCCGCAGCTGCCCCTCCGAAGGCCCCGTGGACCCAGTTCCTCCTCAGTTCCCCGGTGCCACTTGAACAGGAAGGCAGCCGGGTTCTGCCGCACACCCGTGGGACGTAGACGCTCCTGGGGGACTGGGGCCTACAGACCCGCGCCCAAACGGGGTGCACTTGACCAGGCAAATGCCGCCACCAGAACCCACCCCGCGACTTCACACCCTGATGCCACACGCTGCTGCCCTCCAGGCGGCCCCTGGGTCTTCCATGTCCCCTGCCTGCCTCCCGACTTTGAAGCAAGTCTGGTCCCATGAGAAAAGAGGCCTCTCGGCTGTCAGTTTTTGCAGATGAATCTTGGGTGCTGGGGGGAAACGGCCCCGAAGACGTCCACGACTGGCTCGCTAGGGCCTAGATGCAGTGTGGTGTGCAGTCAAGGGACCCTGTAGACAGGAGAGGGCCCCCTGGGGGCCCACTGTCCTCCCTGGGGACCTGCCAGGCTGGAGGCGGAGGGCCAGTGGTCAGCAGGTGCACTGCTGGCTGTGGGGCAGGAGTGAGCCATGAGCTGGGCAACTTGGTCAGCTTCTAGAAACGAAGCAGGAGGAAAAGACTGTCCCCAGAGCTGCGGGAAGGAGCGCCGCCCGCTGGCACCTTCATTCCACCCCATGAAATCCACGCTGGGCTCCCGACGTCCGGAGCTGGGTGAGGGTGGCTCTGTGTTCCTGCTGCGAGGCTGTGGCGCCGTGTCCCGCAGCCCCTGGAGCCTCCACGGCGGGTTCCTGGAACTCAGCGCTCGCCGTGGGGAACAGGAGGCAGAACGGTGCACGCGTTCCCGTGGCTTCATGTCCACAGTCCCACCGACTTCACTTACCCAGGCTCGAGGATAAAGTGACGGAGATTATCTCGAATGTTGGGATGGCGAGAGCCGTTCGTGAAAGCATGCGTGGGCGGTCCCGTGGGACCGGCCAGGTTCCCCCCTCCTGAGCTCTGGCCCCGAGTGCGTCTGGGGTTGGGGGGCACTAGCTGGGTGCTGGGGCCAAGCTCCGCCGTCTGCCGGTGCGCGCACTCCCTGCACCCCCCACGCGGCCGCGGCCTGAGTGCCCACCTGAGCCCCCCTTTCCCGCAGAGGGAGCGGGAGAACGGCTCCAACCTGGCCTTCATGTTCCGCCTGCCGTTCGCCGCGGGCCGCGTCTTCAGCATCAGCATGCTGGACACCCTGCTCTACCAGGTCAGCGGGGGCGGGGAACGCCGCAGCCCAACCTCCTCTCCACCTCCAGCCGACGAAGCCTTGTTTGGAGCATCCCTCCCTGGGTCCCCCGGGTGTCTCCGTCCTCTTCCTCCCAGAAAGACACCGCTCTGGGCTCTGCTCCCGGCAGCCTCTGGGTCTCCGACCCCCGAGGCTGAGTCAGGCTTCCCAGCAGGGGACGGTGGGCGCCCCAGCGGGCACGGGAAGGGACCCGGCCTGTCCCCGGGGCGCCCGCGCCTCACTGCGGCCTCCTCTCCGGCCAGTCCTTCGTGAAGGACTACATGATCTCCATCACCAGGCTGCTGCTGGGCCTCGACACCACGCCGGGCTCCGGCTACCTCTGCGCCGTGAGTCACGGGGCCAGCCGGGCGGGCTGGCTGTTGTGGGGGTGCACGCGGCCGGCCCCCACTCAGGGCCGCCGCTCGCTCTAGATGCGGGTCACGGAGGAGGACCTGTGGATCCGCACATACGGCCGGCTCTTCCAGAAGCTGTGCTCCTCCAGCGCCGAGATCCCCATCGGCATCTACCGCACCGAGTGCCACGTCTTCTCGAACTCCGAGGTTCGGGCGAAGGGCTCCGGAGGGTGGGCTCGCGCACCGGCGGCCCACAGGCTTCCTGTGAATTTCGTGTTGCCGCCGTGTTTCAGTTCCAGGATCCAGGCCTTGGCTTGCCAGGCCCTCCTGGGGTCAGGCTCATGTGCCCCCACGTGGGGTTGGGCGGCTGGGACTCCCGCGTGGGGCCGGGGAGCTTGAGAATGAGGGAGCCAGCTGGAGCCACAGTGGGCAGCCTGCCACGCAGGTCCCGGGCCCATGAGGGGCTCAGGCAGTGTCTGGGGCCGTGGGCAGAGGCACCCCCCCGGCACCCAGGTTGTCTCTGGTTTCGTTTGCAGCCCCACGACCTCAGAGCCCAGGTGAGTGGCCCCATGAGCATCCCGTGAAGGTATGCCCCCGACCCCAAGCCTGGGGGACATAGAGTGACGGCAGGGCCGGGGACGCGTCCCCAGCATGGGTCAGCCTTGGCAGAGCTCCAAGAGGGCCCCTGAGGAACCAAGCTCCTCCGGCCCCATGTGCACTGTGCATGTCCCACTGTGGCGCCCGTCATAGCGAGTGGCCCCCTCCTTGCTGTTCTGACCGGACCTCCGTGCCCCCAGCCTCGCAGGGCCGCTGCCAGGCAGGAGTCTCCCCACGCCCCCTGGGTTCCCACACACCCGCTGAGCCGCTGTCACTCTCCCATCGGCCACGCCCCCCGCCCCTGCTCTCCAGCTCTCCACTCTCCTAGAGGGGGAGACTGGGGCTCACGCAGGGGTGGGCCTTCCGCGGCAAAGTCAGGCCTGGCCGGGTCCAGGGGGGAGGGCCCCAAGAGGTGGTAGGAGCCACCCTCGCTCCCCCGGCAAACGTGGACAGACCTGGAGGCTGGTGGCTTGGGCTGGAGGAGGAAGGCCCTTGTGCCCCTGGGGCCTGGGGTCCCCCAGCAGAAGGCTGGCTCCCCTCCCCTCACCCTCCCCCCTCGGCCAGTCCCAGATCTCAGTGAGCGTGGAGGACTGCCAGGACACGCAGGAAGCCAGGGGGCCCTGGGGCATGCAGGCGGGCGGCGGCAGCACCCACGGCCGGCACCCGGTCGGTGGGGACCCAGCCGAGCACCCGCTGCTGCGGCGCAAGAGCCTGCCGTGGGCCCGGAAGCTGAGCCGCAGGGGCTCCAAGCCGGCGGGGAAGGCGGCGGCCGCCGAGTGGGCCGGCCAGCAGAGGCTCAGCCTGTACGGCCGCTCCGAGCGCCAGGAGCTCTCCGAGCTGGTCAAGAACCGCATGAAGCACCTGGGGCTGCCCACCACCGGCTACGGTAAGAGCCCGGGCGCCACCGCCCGCCACGGGGCTGGGACAGACACAGGGCTTGACCCGGGTGCCCAGGGGCCACCTCTGCCCAGGGCCTCTGCGCTGCCCGCCACACCCATGCGGCCCCTTAGAGACCCTCTGGTGCCAGGACACAGGACCCTCCCAGAACTGGCCCTGAGCCCCACAGGGAGGGCTCCCCCTCACCGCTCTGGGGCCTCAGTCTCCCCATCTGTAAAACGGGACTAGATCAAGCTGACTGAGCCCAGCGTGTGGAACTCATGGGAGCCGTGGCCGGGGTGCGGGCCAGGCCAGGCCGGGCTCAGTGAGGCGCCTCTGGGGTCAGAAACGCAGGGTGCACTGTGTTCCCATGGAGAACGGGAATATGGCAGGGAGACCCCGCAGCCCCCGGCCACCCCTTCCCCAGCCTTCCCAGCAGCCAGAGCGTCTGGGGCTCGGCAGCGGGCAGCTGGAGCTGTGGCCACCATGGACGTGGGGCCCCACAGCTGCTCCTGAGACACGGGCCCTGCTTCCGCTGCTTGTGGCTGCTCCCCAGACCCTGGCAGCCCCCTTTTCTGTGGAGCTTATTTTGGAGGAAAGTTCATGACCTTGGCTAAAAGCAGACCCAGAGGAGAGATGCTCTATCCCACGCCCGCTCTCGAGGTGCTGCCTGTTCCTGCTGCTGCCCGTCGGCACCCACACCCTGCACTGGGTCGAGCCTCTGGCGGGCGTGGGGTTCCCTCTCGGGGACTCTGCCTGGGGCTCAGGCTTGGCTGTCCCCCTGCGGGCACGGGCTCTCAGCAGCCTGCGTCCTGCGTGTGCCTGGCTCAGGGGCCCTAGTGCCCTCTCCAGGTGGGACCAGAGGCTAGAGTCTGGGGCCGGCCCTGCCCCCACCACGCAGAAGCTGCACGCTCCACCTCTGTTCCCCTCCACGTCCCTGCCCCTCAGGACGGTGCTCACCGGGCCCCACGGCCAGGGTCAGCAGAGACTCCGGCCCACCGACCCCGGGACTGGCACCTGACCCTCATTCCCTTAACCTCCGCACCCCCCTGCCCTCCCCAGAGCTTGGCAGAGAAGGAAGCCACATGGTGGTGGCGGACCTGCTTCCCCGGCGGCTGGCGCTGGCCGTCCCCGCGTGCACGGCCTCCCGCGTGCAGCTGGCTGCTCCCGCCGCGCCGGCCACCGCACTGCTCGCTGACCTCTCTCTCTCTCTGTTTCTGCCCGCCCCCCGCTGTGTGCTCCGTAGAGGATGTAGCAAATTTAACGGCCAGTGATGTCATGAACCGGGTAAACCTGGGATATTTGCAAGGTAATTCCGCTCGGCCGGGTCCGGCCGCCCCACGAGGGGCCTCCGGCCGTGCCGGCGGGCCGCCCCAGCCAGGCAGGCGGACAGGAGAGTCGGCAGGAGAGGGCTCTGCAGGCAGGGCCCCTGTGCTTCCCAGGCCGCCCCTGTGCAGGGCCCGGGCGGTCACCGCGCCGCCGTCGGGTTGCGCCACAGTCGCTCCCGTGTGCTCTCAGCCCGCCCGCCTCCAGGGAAGCTGTCCAGGCAGATGGTTCTGGGCCTGGGTCCCGTGGGTGCACACACACGGGGGAGCACGGCGAGGCCCAGGCCGGCAACAGGGACCCTGGGGCCTGCTCCGCCCTGGGCTTTCATGGGCCACCTGTGTCGGCAGAACTGGCAGGAGCTCCAAGAGGGCAAGAGGGGCCTCCGCTTCCGGCCAAGACAGAGCCGGTCCTCCCTTCTCTCACCTGGGGTCAGGCTTCTTCCAAGAAGACACCCAGCAGCCTCCCAGATCAGCTCTGAGACCCCCAACAGGAGGCAGAGCAGCATCAGGCCGCAGGCCCTGCTGCCAGGCCCCCTTCCTTCCCGGGCAGTTCTTTGCAGCCCTAGAGAAAGGTCCAAGTGCACGTGCCCAGGCCCCTTGGGGCAGCACCTCCATCCAGAGTTGGGCCAGGAGCCGTCTGGGCCAGACCCAGGCCCTGGAATGGAAACCTCAGTGGGGGACTGGCCCGTTAAGGCCCGTGCTGAGAAGGCCTTGGCCTCTCCTGGGTTCTTGTGCTTTTCCTTGCAAGCGGGGATGGTGTTCATGGAAGACCCACGGGCCAGCACGGATCCAAGTCCGGCAGCTTCCATGAGCAGGGTGGCCGCGTGGCCCCTCCCAGTGTCCGGCCACCCCTGCTTCCCACCGAGGCTGAGCGCCTCCCAATGTGGGTGTTGGGAAGTGCCTGAGGCTCGGGGCAGAGGAGAGGGAAGCTCCTTAGCCAGGCCCCCAGGGGAGGGCATCCTCCCCAGGCAGCCCTCTGGAGGGTGCGGCTGCAGGCCCTCATCCCTGCTGGCTGCCACCCGTGAGGCAGGTGGCTGAGACTTGATTAGGTGCGGGGCTGGGGGGCAGAGAGCGCAGACCCCGGTGTGGGGCGGGGAGGGCCAGTGGCATGGCAGCACCAGGTCTGCAGGGTTGCTGGAAGGCCTGGGGCAGTAGGAGTGCGGGGGTGGGGCGCAGAGTAAGGGGACAGCTCCTTTGGCCGTTTGCCGGGAGGGCCGTCATCAGCCCCCTGCCCCCACCTGAGCACGGTGGCCACAGTGCAGCTCACCTGTCCCGGGAAAACTGGGGTCAGTGGCTCGTGACCAAGCAGCCCCCACCCCCTGGCGCTTCGGCTGGGCCCCCACAGCCTACCCGCCCACCTACCCGCCCCACGGCCCAGCACCCCCAGATGCACAAAGGTGGGCCTGGCTCGGTCCGGTCCTAAGCTGTTGGTTTCAGGAACACCTTGGTCGTCCGGGGAAGACGCGGGGGCCCAGGCTGGGTGGGGAGGGCCCCATGAGGCAGGAGCCAGCGTGTGAGATGGCTGCCCAGCCACGGAGGGGTGGCCCGTGTGCCCTGGGGGAACCAGCTGGTGGCTCTGACCCCAGAACCACCCCCCACTTTCTGTGTGCTGACCCAGCGTCCGTCTCCACGTGGCCGCTCCGCTGGTGCCTTTGGTTGGGGGTCAGTAAGACCCATCTCCCTCTCCTCCTGCGGCACCCCTGCACGTGCCACGAGGCCCACCCCGGAGACACTCGGGGGGCCTGGGGCTGGGAGGTGTGCTGTCCCACATGGCCACCGATTGAGCCCCCCCCGCTCAAAGGCCGGCAGCTTCCACCAAAGGGCCCCAACACGAGCCGTGGAAAGAGCAGAGAGCTGCGGTCACCAGGCAGCTGTTCCCGGAGTGGACGCAGAGGCTGGCGCCAGGGGACGGCCCGAAAGTTTGAGCATGTTCACTGGCCCCCAGGGCCCAGCCCGTGCCCCCGCCTGCCTCCAAGGAAGCTGCCGTGCCCGGCCTGTGGCTGCCGTGTGGAGTCGGCTGGCACAGCTTGGCCCCCAGCCCGGCCGGCCCACGGGCCGCTTCTCCAGCTTTGCAGAGGATCCCTTCCTCGGGGGCCCGGCCGGCGCGGTCCTGCCGACGGGGTGGTGCAAGAAGGAAACCGCAGGAGCTGGGGGTACCGGCCACCGGAGCTGGACCCCTCTGCAGTGCCGTCCCCTGGATGGCCGCCCTGGGTCAGGAGATGCCTTCTGACATTGCCGATGAGTAAACTGAGGTCACGAGCCGTTCGTTTCCCTGCCAGTGAGCACAGGGCCTCTGGCAGTCCTGTGCGTGGCCAGGGGGACATCTGAGGCGGGACTGCTGCTTCTCCAGACCCCGTTCTCCCCCCCACGGGCTGCGTCCCCACAGCCACCCATGCCCCAGAGACCAGGTCATCCCTATGGGCTCCGAAGGGGCTGGCGGAGGGGCCTGTGGGCCGGCGCCGTGGAGCAGGCGTTGGGAAACAGGACGCATGTCCAAAGCAGCCTGGTAGGGAGGGGCCGGCAGGGTGGTCAGCCTGGTAGGGAGGGGCCGGCAGGAGGGCCGGGCCAGGGTGCGTGTGCGCATGTGTGTGGGCATGTGGGCGCACGCAGGTGTGTGCAAGCGGCAGGTGTGCCCGTGGCTGCCACGTCGGAGCTGCCGGCTGCCCGGGGCTGTGGGTGTCAGCCCGTGCCCACGCCCTCGTGGCAGACCCCGGCCCGTGCCGGGCCCGCAGCAGGTACCCATCCGGCAGGGCCAGCCCCACGGGGTGCAGGCAAGACGCCCGGGAAGGCGAGGAAGATCCTGGGGCCAGGCCAGAGCCCCCGGCTCTTGGGGCATGGCAGAGTGGAGGGGCGCAGCAGACCGGTGACCAGCACGGGCCCGTGTCCTTTGCAGACGAGATGAATGACCACCAGAACACGCTCTCCTATGTCCTCATCAACCCCCCGCCCGACACGAGGCTGGAGCCCAACGACATCGTGTGAGTCCCGTGTTCCCCCCACGGGCGGACCCCACGCCCCCCCAACCCCGGCCCGGGCGGAGGACAGCATCCAGGGCTCTCCCACCCCGCAGGTACCTCATCCGCTCCGACCCCCTGGCGCACGTGGCCAGCAGCCCGCAGAGCCAGAAGAGCAGCGGCAGCCACAGGCTGGCTTCCTGCAACCCCGAGACCCGCGACGAGACGCAGCTCTGAGCCGGCCCCGCGAGGAGCCCCACCCCACGACGGCATGCCTCACGCTGCATGGAGCGCCGGGGCCCCGCCGTGCCCCCACAGCGCCCCGGCGTCGGTCTGGCCCACCCCGGACAGGAGCCCTCCCCGGGAGGAAGGGGGCGCATGCCCCGGGCCCCAGGAGAAGCGGGCGGGGAGGCCTTTTTTAACCTGTTTTTACAAACCTGTACAGTCCGCGTCCCCTCGCAACGCACTGCAACTCGTAACGGGGTCCGGCTGCGGCGGACGAGGAGGCGGGCAGGGGTGCATGCGGACGGGAGGGAGCCAAGCCCCCGACGACTGTGCTCACTCACACAGCTCACGTGGAAGCCGTGTTCCCGCGGCCACGTACCGATGGCCCGCTCACGGGGCCGGATCTGGCCACGCGACAGTGAGGGTCTGGCCCAGGGTCGGGCCGAGGGGCTCCCCTGCCGGCGAGCGCTCCAGCACGGTGCGGCCGGCAGGAGAGGGGAGCCGTGAACCCCGGGAAGTCAGCAGCTTGGCCTGGAGCCCCCAACCCTGAGGCCGGGCCTGCTCAGAGCACATGGAGGGGAGCGGGCTGCCTCGAGACCCCCGAGGGGTCCGCTGCCATACGAAGGTTCCTGCGACCCAGGACTTTGCGGCCAAGAACAAGAAGTCGTCCTTCCCGTCCGTGTTGACGTGAACGGCCGCGGCCCCGCGTCCATGGGCGTCAGGCAGGGCTGGTGCGTTTCCACTGGCTGCTGGACGCTTGTTAGCACCGACCCAAAGCACAACTCACCCTGGGCTGCTGGCCCAGGTTCTCTCTGCGAGGGAAGGATGTGGAGGCCGTGGGTGCCACGCCGCCGGGCTTTCCTTGTCACTGTGTGTGACAGGTGTTGTGCGGTTAGTGCTGGGACCTTCTATTAAATGGATGCTTTCTGCAAACATCGGGGTCGTTTATAAGGCTTTCCCGCCGTGGCCTCGTGGTCTAGGCCTGGCCCAGTCCCACTCCCTAGCCGCCCCCCCAGCCCAATTCCAAGGGTGAGACACGCGTGCTGTGGCCCCTGCCCCACCCAGACCCCACAGGGAAGGCCCCGTCCCAAGGAAATGCTGCCGGCCTGGGCCTTCATGGCCGCCGGGCATCTGGGTGCTGGCAGCTGGGAAGCATGGCTGGGGCAGGGGCTCCCTGGGATGGTACGGGGACCCCAGGCTCTGCCGGAGCCCCCTAGCAGGTGTTGGACACGGCATCCAGATGGTGGCAGGCAGCAGAGGGGCCCGCTCCCCCAGCCCGGGCCACACGAGTCCAGCTCACCCCCACCCCCCAGGGCCTCCTGCCCTCAGTGAGCTCACAAGGACTTCGTGCGGCCATACTGGGGCCGGGGCTGCTGAGCGGGTGGCGGCCTCCGGGGAGGGCCGGCGGGGACAGCAGCCCGCACTGATGCGTGAGGACAACGGGGCCGATGGCACCAACGCCAGGAGGGGCCCCCGCGGGATGGGCGAGCAGCTTCTCCGCGTTTCCTGGCAGGAGTCTTCAGACACAAGGAGGAACTTCTGGTGCCTCCTCTGACAGGACACTGCTCGGACAGGAGTCCCCACGAGGGGCTAGGCGGGCCCAGCCGACGGGAGGGCGAGGGGAAGGGGCCGTCGTGGGGATGCGGCAGGGGGACGCACCCTACAAAAGGGCAAGCTGTGCCCACAAGTGGCGGCAGAGGCGGCAAACGCCAGGACAACCCCAAACCGTCTCCGAAGGTCCAAGCGATGAGCCGGGAGATGAAGGGGCGCGGCGCCCGGGAAGGTGCCGTGAAACCCACCGCAGGCAGGACGCAGGTCCCCCAACCAAGGACAGAACCAAGGACAGGCCGTGAGAACACCAAGGAGCAGGGAGGTTACCCCACCTACACGCACGGCAGGAGGAGCCCCCAGATTAGCAAAAGCCACGCGCTGTGTGTCGGCAGGAGCAGCCTGCGACCCCGTCCAGGACCCCCTTGCGGGGCTCAGGCTGGACCCCGCGTTCCAGAGCTGCAGAGGCAGGGGTCTTACCACAGGTGGGCTGGGCTGCGGGTCTGCGGAGAAGGTGGGTGCACCGCAAGTGGGACCCGACCACAGGGCAGGGCGGATGCACTCGGAGGTCTGTGGTCCAGGGCAGCGTCTGGGCCACTCCAAGTCCAGGACCTCAGCCGCCCGCCTGCGGCTGGGGCTGCGGGGAGCGCCTCTGCCACTCCAGGCCCCCAGGGGCAGCCGGCTGGCCGGAACCACCTTCACCCCTAGTGAGGTCAGCAGGAGCCTGGGGATATGTCCACCCACGGAGCTGGGTCGTGGGCCCTGCCCCGGGCCTGCCAGCTTGAGCCCACTGCATCTGTGGCTCCTCCCACCTTGCCCTGGCGGCAGTGCTGAGCGGCCACAAATGACCCCATCAGGTCTGGCCTGCCCACCCGGGCCTGGCACAGAGCCGGGGTCTTCGGGGCAGTAGCCCCTCATGCCCATGGCACTCCGCAGGGGCCCTTTCTAAAGGGGGCAGTGCACACATCCTCCCCCACTGCACAGGCAGGCCCCCGGGGTCTCTGGGCCCCAGCGGTGGACCCCTTCTTGGAAGGTCTCCTCAGATAGGGTTCCCCCGTTTGCAGTGTGCCTGGCTCCCAGGTAGGGCTCCTCACGGCTGCCAACACCGAGCCTCCAGGGTCCCTCTGGGGTTGCCAGGAGGACTGCTCACTATGCCACTTGTTGCCCTGTCCTGTGTCCTGAGACGCTGCGGGCTCCAGATTTGCTCTGGGCTTCTGCCACGGCCCCCTCTTCCTTCCCATCTTGGGGTCCTGGCCCTTCAGGACAGGAGGCCGGGGGCACTCCTCACCCACCCTGAGCTCTGGGATGGTTGCAGTGGCTGGTACCCAGCCGTCCTGCTGTACACGTGGTCTCAGGGCTCTTCCAAGGGGAACCCCTTCCCCCAGCACCTCCTCCGAGAGCTGGTACTGAGCCCTTGGGTCCCCAGTGAAGGAGCTGAGAGGGACAAGACACACCAGGGGCCCCAAAGCCCCTCTCCAAGCCTCAAAGACAGGACAACAGTGGGCACCAAATTCAGGGCTGTCTTGTCCTTTGTCCCCAAATCCAAACCCAGAGTCCAGTGGTCAAACCGCGTGCTAAGTGCCTGGGGACTTCGGCGCAGGGGGGCGTTCCATTTGTAGACCCGCCCGGGTGACGGGGTCTCCCCAGCTGAGCCCTGGCCACTGCCCTGCTTCCAAATGCATCCTAAGTGACCGCAGGCGTCCCGCGCGTCTCGCACGGGGCTTCTTCCCGGGGCCTTCACGGTCTCACTGTTCCGTGACCCCCTCGCACAACGCGTTTCCAGACGCAGCTGGTGCCGAGTGGGTCCAGAGATGCCGGCTCACATGCTGGACTGTCGGCATCCCCCGTCTGACCAGGACACTCGTCCCCTGTTCACCTTTGCTTTTCGAGGAGAGCTTTCATGTTTCTTCGGATAATAACCACTTGGGTTTTTCTTTTCCTATCTTTTGTTGACCTAAAAAAAAAAAGCCAGCGACTTTACCAGCAAAACGAGTTTACTGGGGTAGAGCAGAGAATTACAGCTCCGGACGAGCGGCGCGTGGTGGGTCCAGGCCAGCCCAGCGGTGGAGGCCGGGGGGCTCCTTTGCCGAGTTCCCGCGAGCCCCTTCCTTCTGCCGGGGACAGAGAACCAGACAGGCTCTTCCTGTGGCAACGCCGTGAGCGGGGGCGGGGGGGGCACTTTTTTCTTTTTTTAAGACTTTGTTTGACCGAGAGAGCACAAGTGGGTGGAGCAGAGGGAGAGGGAGAAGCAGGCTCCCCGCTGAGCAGGGAGGACCACGCAGGACTCGATCCCAGGACCCTGGGACCCTGACCTGAGCCGAAGGCAGACGGTTAACCCACTGAGCCCCCCAGGCGCCCCAGACACGATATTCAATGAGATTTCCTTCATTTAGTTCCACAAGTCATACCTCACTTTTCTTCTCTTACTACGATGGTTTGGGCGTCCAGTGACGCCTCGCCTCGTCCTGGTGACCGAAGGCAACCTGGCCTCCATCCTGACCGACACGGGGACACTCCGGCATCTCCCTGCCAGATGTGGGGCTTGCTGGAGGCCCCTGGCGGGTGTAGCCGAGTCACCGCATTTCTAACGGCAGGAACGAGCACAGCGCCTTCGACGCGGGCGGCCGTTCCCACGCACGCTCTCTCGCACGCTACTGGTACGGATTACGCCGAGACGGTTTCAACCCTGTGGTGTCGCATCTTCCAAAAGGCGGCTGGACCCACTCCACGACTTCAGCCCGGCTTCTGCACGTCAGTCCCCTGTGAGAGGGACCGCGGGCCCGTGCCCCGCGCTGCTTTCGGTCAGCCCTGCCGCGGCCACGCGGGGTTCACCGACCAGCTCTACTGCGCGTGGTTCCCGCGTCCACTTGTCCCACGCCGGATCCCTTCCTGCCACCTTCTACTATGATTTTAGCCTCCTTGATGAAAGCTCATTTGGTTTTTTCTGATCTTTTTAAATTTCCAACAAAGACGTTTGGGACTGCAGCTTTCTGAGGCTGGTCGTGGGAGCCCGCAGACGGCGACATGCAGAAGGCGTCAGACGCTCTGGACGGGAGCAGGTGCCTCCCAAACACCACGACCTGCGAGCAGGCCACAGGCCGCCAGCGCGCTGCTCACCACCCGTTCGGGGAGCCCAGAAACGCAAGCCAGGCCTCACTGGGTAGGAAGGGGCCAACGGGCCTCACCCCTTTTAGGAGGTGCTGGGGGAGGATCAGTGTCTTGCCTTTTCCAGATCCTGGAGGCCACCCATGTTCCCGAGCTCCTGGTCCCTTCATCCACGGTCAAAGCCAGCCACGTGGCACCTTCCTGTGCCCTCCTCTGTGGCCACAGCTCCTTCTCTGACGCTGCCTCCCTCTTGCACTCCTGAGAGCCCCTGTGCCCTGCTGGGCTCCACAGACAAGGTCAGCTGAGAAGCAAGCCCGATTCCTGCCACAGCCTTAGCCCATTCACCACCAACCAAGCACAGTCACACACAGGGTCTGCAGACGAGGCAGTGGACACCTGTGTGGCTGTCACTCTGCCTTCCATGGGTGCCAGCAGGCCTGAGCTACATCGTGGCCCAGGTGGGATGCTGGGGAAAAGGGGTGTGCTCCAGAGGGCTCTGGGCCATCAGACCCACGCAAACAAATACTACGGGGCGTCCGCCTCACACACGGCCGTGAAAGCCACGTGCGCACAGACCCAAACACAGCAGGCTGCCACACACGCTTGACACATTCTCTTCCAACACGCCTCCATACACTCGGCCGCCCGAAGATCATCCATGGTAATCAGGCCAAATAGATCTGAATAATGTCTTTATCACGACACCCGCTAAACCACGGAACATCAGAGAATGGACCATTCGTATTCTCTTTCCTGTGTCACCTTTCAAAATTGTATCTGTTGTGAATTAATAAGAAAAAAGACAGACAACCCAGCAGAAAAATAGGCGAAACACTTGAACAGGCACCTTACAAGAGAGGAAACTCCGAACGACCTGCAAAGACACGGAAACGTGCTCTCTTCCGCTGTGGTCAGGGCAGCGCTGTGAGCACCCAAGATGAGCTTGTGTCCAGATGAGCTTAGACACCAGCAGCGGCGTCTAAGACCCTGTTTAGATTATTATTTGAATTTCTGTGAATCGGTGAGAAAAAGTACCAGGCAGTGAAAGAACAGGCCGGAGGCTCCCGGGAGAGGAGACCACACACATCCTGCTTCCCACAGAACTGTGGAAACAAAAGTCAAACTTAAGTGTCTGGAAAGCAGGGATTGTTTTACTGCACGAACCCACTCCCAGTCCAGGCAAGGAGAGTCCCTCCGCATGGGCAGCACCATCCCCGGGTCCCAGCGAAAGCAGCACGCCGTAGGGAGAACACTTCCTCCCCCTGGGGACAGCGGTGCTCCCTCTGCGGGGCTGCTAGACGAGGCCTGCGGTACAGGGTCGATCTGAAAGCAGGAAAGCCAGGACCACAGTCATTGCTAATAAACGCTTCGACTGAAAACACAAATTCCTCCTCCAACACCACCTGCAGCTCTCGGTTTCCTAACGCAGGGGGCACCCAGACCCCGGGCGCCTGGGACGCGGCCGGCGAGAGAGTGCAGGGCGACGTTGGCCCATGCTCGGGCGTCCGTGCACAGGGCAAACGTGAGGCTGCGATCTTCTACAGAGACGTGCGACCCTCCCGGAAAGCCGCAGGACGCCGGCCAAGCACTGGCTGTTGACACTACTGGACCGCCGCCCCCTCTCTTCTCCCCACCTTCCTGTCCAACGGACGGTGCTTACCGCCGGGATGAAGGCCGACTGGGCCCCGGCTGCCCTGCATGCCTGACACTGCGCCGAGCCCACAGGGGTCAGCAGGAGGCAACCAGAGGAGGCCCAGCCCCTCCAGAGTGCCACTGCCTTCTCGCCATGTATGGTCACTTGAGGCCTGGCCTATTTCCACCCCCGCCCCGCACAAAGCCATCGTGGGTGCGGCTCCGGGGGGCTTCCGCAGGCCCACGGGCTCAGAAGGCCGGGCTGTCCAGCCTCATCCCTCCTGCCACCCCGATTAGGGAGAGGTACATGTACCCTGTGGCTGTCTACTCCCCCACAAAGACCCCCGTGACCCTCCCGTAATGGAGACTCCGGTCCCCGACCAAGCACACGCTCCACGAGCACACCCCCTTCCCTCCCGTCCTTGCGGGGCCCTGTCCACGTCTGACCAAGGTGGTGGCTCTGCTCAGCCCCTGTCCCAGCTGCACGGGCTGTCCACGCTACCGTGCCCCAGGCCCCATGAAGTTCAGCATGGCCGTCTTGGCCCCTAACCTGTGGCACTCCCAGGGTCACACAGGATCCCTCACAACCTTCCTCTTAAAGCTTCCGTCCGGGTGCAGGAGCGAGGCCTCAGTGTCCCCGGACCCAACCCAAAGGCAAGTTCAGCCCACTTCTACTGCATGCCCATCGGTGCCCGCAGCCCAGCCTGGGCGCGAACAGCGAGGGGAAGGAGGCCTCTGCGGTCCCTCCAGGAGCCTGTGCCTTCCCCAGGCGCCCTCGCCTGGCTCTTCCCTGGCCGAGCCCAACCCTCGGCTCTCCGGACACTCCACCCAGAGGAGGAACAGCCGGTGTGGCCCAAGGGAAAGATGCGCAGAAGGCCCCAAGCCGCCCCTGGTCAGCCCACAGCTGGTCCTGACGGCCACACCCCTGGGCCCGCGTGCGCCACGTAACACGAGCTCCTGCCCACGGACTGACCGCCTGTCAAACTCGGGGTGTCTGCAGCTGCACGAGAGTCTGAGCTGAGTACATCACAACCAACGACAAGGTGGTGCCTTTCACCCCACCAAGTCTCCAACCGCGCTTCGCCTCACGTCGCCCCGCGGGGCCCCAGCCGGGCAGTGGACGCCTGCGCGGGCAGAGGAGAGGACGGGGAGCGGAGCGTCGCAGCCGAGCGTCCCGGGGAGAACCTGGCTAACAGACACGGGGAACCGTTCGTCCGAAAACTGAAAATCCACTGCGCCGCACACCCGTGAGCCGCTTTTCCGTACGTAGGTCCTGCTTCGGTTCAGAAAGAGCGAGGACTGTTTTGTAATGAAACCAACAAAAACGTCCTCTGGAATAAGAAGACAAAAGTAAACTCCGGCTCCTGCAAAACCGAAGACCAGAGGGTTTCACCAGCCTCACGGCCACGTGACGGCCCTCGGGGACGACGGAAGACAGCAAGGGACGGTCTTGTGCCTTCTTTCTAGAACAAGAGCCGAGTCACAAGGTCGTCTCATGCCTGGCCGCGAGAGCTTCGGTCCACGTCAGCCCGCGGGGGAGCGACGTCACCCCGGAACACCGCCCACACCGTCGGCACACGTGCACTGACCCGCCAGTGGCGTGCTCCAGCAACCCCGACGCCGGCCAGCGGGGCTGAGGTCAGAACCTTGACTCCCTGGGGTTGGCGACAGCCTGGGGGCCCCCAGAGCGCCAGGCGGGCCCCACAAGGCCGGGGCAAAGTGGCCACTTTCCATGCAGACAGCTGATTAGCGGACGCCGCGGCCACAGCCTCGGGCCTCACAGAGACGCACGGGGCCTGCACTTCCACGGGGAACGGGTTTGACGCCATCACCACTTCTCTGCAGGGGAAGCAACCCCACGTTTTCATCGCCCAGAAACGTGTTTCCCCGAAGCAGACTTCACAGACCGTGTGCCCGTATGGAGGTTCTCGCTGTGGTTCTCACGACGCTTCTGGGCTCTGTGACTTATTCCCAAGACAAGCGGCTCCGGGGAGATGCGTCCCTTGTGATTTCGGACGTGTAACTCACTCTTTCTACGGCAGGCCCAAGAGTGGGGACAGAGTGGGGATCATCCCTCTCTGCTCACTGTCAAACGAGCACACAGATTTGCCCGGGACGGGGGTAAGCCGAGAGTGGGACAGGGACACCGAGACGCTTTTTGGGCCCGGTGCCTGCCCGAGATCACAGGCCACATCCACGGCCGGGCCTCATGTGCGACGGACGGCAGAGTCCCCAGCGCAAGTCGGCTGGCGACACCGGACCCAGGGTCAGAGCCAGGCGCCCCGAGCTGCCCAGAGAAGAGGCCACCCCGGCACGTCCTACTTCTTGGCCAGAGTCAGTGGGGCACAAGCAGCCACGGAGCCATGTCCCTCCCATGCGTGACGCAGTCTGACAGAAACATGTTTGAAGTCAAAGCCAGTCCGCAAACGTCGGCATCCGTCATCAAAGGTGACCCAAGCTCATCTGAACCCAAGTTCCTTCCAAAAGGGAAGTTTCTTTAGGTGAGTACTTGCCCCTTCAGAGCACGACCACAGACACAGGCAGAAGTACACGCGAGGAGTGACTTCAGAACACTTCTAGCACCTCTGCCTCTCCAAAAGCAGGCCTGGGGCCTGGAACACCTGCCCAGACACGGCTCTAGGGCGGCGCCCGGAGGACACAGCGGGGAAGGCCCCACGGGGAAAAGGGCCACCTGTGCGCGTGCCCACATCCCTATCTATGACACTGGTGCACGTGTGTGTGTGGACACGAGAGCAAGGTCAACGGAGGACCGGCTCGCTCCAGTGTCCTCCGTCTTCGAACAGCGACCCTCGGGGCTCCTGGCGCTCCCAGTCCAGACCAGTCGTCCGGGTGCCACTTCCTCCACAGGTTGAACTCCGCGGCTGGACAAGCACAGCCCGACTGTCCGTCAGCATTCCAGCAGGCAACGAGATGGCTGCCTTTCCGTCCTATGAGATTTGCGACACAACACAAATACCACGGGGGCGTTGGAAAATGTGCACTGTTTATAAAGCTGTAAGGCCATCCTACAGAACTAAAAAATGTTTGCCACGTCACGCCAGAAGGGACTAAAATCTCAACCACCAGGCACACTTGGGGGGCTCAATAGGTTAAGCCTCTGCCTTCGGCTCAGGTCATGATCTCAGGGTCCTGGGACCGAGCCCCGCATCGGGCTCTCTGCTCAGTGGGGAGCCTGCTTCCCCCCGTCTCCCTGCCTGCCTCTCTGCCTGCTTGTGATCGCTATCAAATAAATAAATTTTTAAAATAAAAAGAAATAAATAAAATCTCAACCACGAAATGCATCCCATGGGTCTGAAATTTGCCATAATAAAAAAGCTGGCTCTACCAATCGATACACCAAACGCTTCTATTGGCCATTTCAGCACCGGCCTGATGACAGGACATCAGAAACGTCAGCTGCTGGGGGCATCTGGGGGCTCCACCGGCGAGGCAGCTGCCTTGGGCTCGGGTTCTGGCCCAGGGTCCTGGGATCGGGCCCGCATCAGGCTCCCTGCTCGGCGGGGAGCCGCTTCTCCCTCTGCTGCTGCTCCCCTGCTTGTGCTCTCACACCGCCTCTCTCAAATAAATAAAATCCTAAAAAAAAAACAATTTTTTTTTAAAAAGCATCAGCCTCTAAGGTAGGGCCTGTTGAGATAACGGACAGTAAGAAGACGGTACAGGACAACGTCCAAGTACTCCACAGGCCGACTAATCCCATCAAGAAAACCCAGGATTTGGGGCACCTGGGTGGCTCAGTGGGTTAAAGCCTTCGGCTCAGGTCATGATCTCAGGGTCCTGGGATGGAGCCCCGCATCGGGCTCTCTGCTTGCCAGGGATCCTGTTTCCTCCTCTCTCTCTGCCTGCCTCTCTGCCTACTTGTGATCTCTGTCAAACAAATAAATAACACTCTTTAAAAAACAGAAAAGGGAACGCAGGATCCCCGGAGGCCCGGCAGGAGCGTCCCCCCGGCTCCGCCGTAAGCTCCGGGTCCTCCCTAACAGCCACCACGTCCCTCACTCCACCAGGACCCCGGCGGGTCAGCCGAGAAGCGGCCACCCGTTGGGACTCCACGAAGGCCGGCGGCTAGTCAGAAAGCCTCCCTGTTCCCCACGACAAGAGGACGTGACTCTCTGGGAGCGGAGTGTTTCTGACGTAAAAACCACCAGAAGCTCCTCTGAGCAAGGAGCGGAGACGCGGACCGGCGGAAGGACCCACAGCGACAGCACACAGGTGTGACTAACAGAAAGCAAATTAGTTCATTACTTTATTACATCTTAGTGATCTCTTAAAATAAATAGAACAGTAGAAGATCAAACGTACAAGGAGAAACAAAGCCCACGAGTGAAACGCACGGGGACAAGAAGTCCACTGCAGACCCCTTCGCACTCCGCTTCCAGAATCCCGCAGCCCCACGACGCGCTCCCAGGCTCCCAGGACGGAGCCGCGGCGAACACAGGACGTACGAACCTGGGGTCTTCGGAGGGCGGAGGGCGCCGACGGGAGGCGGCGGGAAGAAGGCTCACAGTTCCTTCCCGTGTTCTGTAGCCGGTTCCCTCCTTCCCCGGGTACAGAACTCACTTACCTTCCAACCTTCTGCAAATCAGGGAGCAGGGACAAGGGTCTGACTTTTCCCATTGATCCGAAGGGTCTTCCGCAGTTCGAGATAGATTCAAGTAATACTCCCAAGAAAACATGTGCAAAACTAACACGCGCGACTCCAGAATGTTCCGGCACTTGGCTCTGATCAAGGCTCAGAGCAGCTGGTCAGTCACACAGCGTCAGCAGGACTGCAGCTGCGTGAAGGCCAGGGGACCGGGTGCACCTGTCTCCCGGGAGCCTGCGGTCGGGAGAGGCGCGGACGACCATCTGCGCCAACACGGACAGAATCCAAAGCCGTCTCGCTTGCTTGGAGTTCCAAGATAACTGCAAACAACCACTTACATTGTTTGTAAATATGCAACAGCACAGAACGGCCAGTCTGAACGGAGCCCCGCACAGTCCTCTCAGGGCGCGCTGCCCTGCAGAAGCCAGACTCGGGGTGGACAAGTCGGGACATCGCAACGCCACTGCGGGACCCGTCAGCCTAAGTGCATCAGCTCTCGAGAGAAACATGCTCAGAGTGGAAAATATTCTACGTTACCAAAATCTGTCTTTATTAAAGTGAACAAATCGTTAGAGAACTACCCAAAACGCCACGAGCGCGGGCTGGCATCTGCTCGGCTTGCGCATCTGCAGTCAGGCAGCCGCCGGCCGGCGGAACCGCTCGCCACCGCGCGATCGCGTGCCAGCAAGCAGCGTCGCCACGTCTGTAAACGTCGTCCTAGCAGAAGACAGACTTTGCAGATTTTCAGTGCTTTTAGTGAACTGGTATTTTCAGTAAACGTTGTCTGAGCAGCAAAGAACAAGAATTTTTTTCAGAAATCTTAGAACTGGATATGAACATTGGCAGTAGACACAATCAATAAATATCATACAGTTTCTCAAATGAACAAGATTCCCCCAATTCAAATCCCTTTCCTAAACACATTCAAACCCCGACCCGAGACCGAGCCTCGGCCCGCCATCTCCTGGGATTCCAGCACGAGGGGTGTGAGGTCACGTGGGGGGGGGCAGGAGGTGAGAAAGCGAAGATCACTTTCCATTCACACCGAAGGAGAACTTCAAGTAAAGGGAGGGATCCACAGCCTGGAGACCTCACGACACGCGTACCCCTCGTCTGACCCTCCCTGGCCAGCAGCGGCCGCGGCCTCCATGAGCCACTCAGCGGGGTGCCTCGTCCTCCGCCCGGCGTCCTGTGCGTGCGCTGGGAGCCAAGGGACGGTTTTCTGTGGTTTCGCTGGAAGCCTCTCTGGAAAGGGTCTGTGACTATGCACACTTCGTACCCAAACGGATGAAAATAATAAATATCGATCCTGTCCACACACCCTTCGGACCCGCCCGCTGGCGCCGCTGTCATTTACGAGTCTGGGTCTTCTTTGGCACCGCGGGCCGCTTGGGCTGCCACAAGTGGTTATGAATAGTGAGAGCGTCCACGCTGACGGACATGGTTTTGGCTGGGATCAGGTTAAACTGTTTTCGGTCTGAGCTGTATTTATACAGCTTGTCGATCATTTTCTTGGTGATGCTCTTCGGGCCCGTGCCGGTCAGCTTGTAGATCTCCTCGGTGTCGGGATAGTAGCAGTAAAGCGCTCGGAACTGGCAGCCGGCGTCCCGGAACAGGATGATGTAGTGATTGGCGTCGCACTTCTCCAGCTCCTGCATGGAGGGAGGAAAGGGAGAGGCGAGGGCTGGAGAGTCGCTCCTCCCGCTCGCAGCACCGCCCACCCACACCTGGCCGAGGTGCTCCCACTCGCAGAGCGGAGGAGCAGCACCTGCCCCTGAGACTTGACTCGGGTGGTCCACGTGTGTGAGAAAAAATGCTTTTGAAATGGAGTGAACGATCACACACGCCCTCACGAGCCACCAGAGAACCGCAGATCGAAACCCACACTGGGACAGCGCCCTTGCCCACGGGGAGGGCCACCACCCAACAGAAAGGCGACAGCGAGTGCCGGTGCCGGTGTGCAGAGACTGGAGCCTCCCGCGCGGCCGGAGGGAGCAGAACCAGCTGGGCGGCTGCTCGGAACGTTAAGCACAGAGTCCCCCCCGTGGCTCGGCGGCTCTTGTCTAAGCTTCCACACAGAACCCCCGACGTGAATGCTTGCGGCGGCATTCGTCACCACTGTGACAGAAGAGAAAGCCACATGCCCTTCAGCGGGAGAGCAGATCAACACACTGGGGCAGAACTGCACAAGGGAGTCGGATCTGCTCACGAAAGGGAGAGCGCCCCTGCCACAGGCTCGACAGGGATGGGACACACCCATGACGCGGTCGGGGAGCACACAGCCCCAAAAGGCCACCTGGTGCGGGACCTCCTTCGTGGGACATGGCCAGGGGAGGCCCCTCCGGAGACAGCAGGTTGGTGGGAGCCAGGGCGCATGGGGAGTGTGGCTCAAGGGACAGACTTTCCTCCTACACCCGAGCTACAGACGACAGCCATACCGGTCTACAAACAGATGGAAAACCGCCAAGCCTACCAGGGACGTGCCCCCAAAGGAGCCCGAAGCGAGCCAGTGTGGGTACTGGTCACTGTGTCCACTGCACACCGCTTTGACCTCCAGGTTTTTGTGTTAAAGCCCAAGCTGAACCACCTAACCCAGCACCCCTCCCCACCAGGGGTCCCCGAGCCCAGTGCCCTCCCACAGCCACGGCCGGGCTCTTGCCCTCACCCACCCAGCCCAGCGTGCCACGGGCTGCTCCCGAGGCTGGGGAGGGGCGTTCCTAACAGACTGCCCACAGAAGCAGACAGGGACCCGGCCCCCCTCCATGAAGCCGGGAATTTAAAAGATTTGTAAAAATGTAAAGCAGAGCCACTGTTCTGTTTCTGCTTTAGAAACCACACTTGTTTTTCACAAATACATACTAGCTTCGTAAGAATGTAACAGGCTTGGGGCGCCTGGGTGGCTCAGTGGGTTAAGGCTCTGCTTTTGGCTCAGGTCATGATCTCAGGGTCCTGGGATCAAGCCCCACATCGGGCTCTCTGCTCAGCAAGGAGTCTGCTTCCCCCCTCTCTCTGCCTGCCTCTCTGCCTACTTGTGATGTCAAATAAATAAACAAAATCTTAAAAAAAAAAAAAGAATAACAGGCTTGTCATTTACTCAAATAAACTCACACACAAATATATATTTTCAAAGATCAAGTGGGGAAACCCAGATCCGTAAGTATAAACAATACTGACTTCAACGAACTAAAAAGTGCGTTTCAACACGGAGCGAGATGCAAAGCAGCAGCGGCTCCAGACGTGGCCCCCGCGCGCCTGTGCTCTGGCCCGCCCCAGCCACCGCCCTGCTTCCGCACCCCTGCTCCCATGCTCGCGCCCCCTCGTCGGCCCCCGGCCCGCAGTTTACAGGCCACTCCGAGGGCCGGCTGCGTCCGCGTCTGCACCCTCCCTGCCCACAGCTGCATGCACCGCTTCGCCGAGAGCCAAGCAGGGGTCCCGCGCCGACAGCCGCCCTGTGGGAGCTGCCCCATCCATGCCCACCGGCCTCCCCTGAGCCCCTCTGCCCCCTGGTGCCCACGCAGGCTGCTCCCAGCTGCCAGCAGACCCAACCCCTGGCTCCCGCCCCGCTGTCCCCTCCACTCACAGGCAACTCATCGCTTCCTCTTGTACGGCACAGGCCGAGCGCGGCCACCACCTGCTGCTGTCAACGGTACTCTGGGCACGGAGCCACGCCCACTCGGTCACACAGGGTCTGCGGCCATTTCCACACCACAGCACCAGCGCAGACACCGCGTCCTCTCCAGCCTCTCCCAGAAGCAGCCCGCGAGCTCCTCTATCAGGGCCTGCTTCACACCCCAGAACGTCAACCTCACAGCCCGGACCTTTGGGTTTGTCCCCCGACTGATCCCCAGGATCAAGACCTGCATGAGGACACCGAGGGAGAGGCGTCCCCACCATGCGTGGGGCACAGGGCGCCGCTCGCCCCGACCCCGAGAGCCAGTCAGGCTAAGGGCATGTGAGCCTGACCTCGACCCTCCACTTCCAACTGCCGATCAACTTCTCGCTGAGACCGCCATCAGCTTCCCTTAACATGGCCGAGGCCAACACCATCCCGTGGCAGCTGTGATCACAGTGGCCAACATGAAGGTGGCATCCGGCACCACGGAGCCCAACAGCAAGCATTTCACTCCAAGCTTCATCTCTCCAGGGAGTTGAGCGCTCCCCTTCACCCCTCAGGACACCCTGCAAGTTCCTCCTGTCTCTAGCCGACGCGGCCTCGGCCACAGGCACCAGAGTGCAGAAACCCGGTCCCCTCCGCCCCCTGCAGTCACCCTGCCCTCAGCTAACCGGCCGAGGCTACTAGCTCCTGCCACTCACTCCGCACGGGAGGGCCCTGCCCTAGACTCCAGCTCTGTCCCCAGGGCAACAGCCTCGAGTCTGGCCCGTCTGCAGCCCGCTCTTCCTCAAGCCATCCCCACCCCCGCACAGCAGAGCACCGTGCACACGGCTCTTGTGTGCCCGCGCTCGCCCACCTGGCACTGCCAGTGGGGCCCGGGTGACTCGGTGGCAAAGCCACGGCAGGAAAGCACCCGCACACTGAGCGACCAGGTTCTGTTTTAGGAAGAGCTCTTCATTCACTAACATCCTTCCCTCTACGCAGACTCCGTGGTTAGTGCCACCGCGTGCCAACGGTGCCTCACTTAAAAAGAACAAGCGGCTGATGTTGGATACTTGCCTCTAATATTGAATTCTTGTGAGGTTCATTCACTTTTCCAGCCAGACAACAGTGAGAGATAGCGTTGTGAATGATCGGTTTGTTTGACTTGCTACTGGGCTCCTTAAAGAGCTTGGGACCTGTGAAGCCAGGCGAGGGGCACAAAGTTACACTCTAAGGAACGCACACACGCACAAGAAAAGCCCGAGTTCCCCAAGCAGCGACCGGCCGGGTCAGCAAAGTCTATGGTTCTGAGAGCGGAAAGCCACACCCACTTCGAATCTGCTGGGAGGAATTGTTCTGCGTTACGATCTTTAAATAAACTGAAAATCAAGGTGGTGGTAGTCCTTTTCTGGTTTCACTTGCTTTCGTATGTAAAAGAACCAAGAAATAGTCTCAAGGTCTAAGTCTCCCTAGTGCCAAGACAACACAACTTGGCATGGGGCCACAGGGACAGAAAGGCATGTTGCGGGCCACAGACAGGCAGGACCTGCCTAATACCTGCCCCCAGCGGCAGGGACGCGCCCGTGACCTCCCCTTACCTGTGTACTCGGCCACGGACGCGAGAGAGGACGCTGCAGACGCCGTCTCCCAGTCTCTATCTGTGCTCCGGCTGGGGTTACGGCTCAGTGTAGGCAAGGCCTCCAGGGACTCGACTCTGAAGCAGAGGGGTGGCGGGGGCAGGGGAGGGACGGTCACAGGCATCCCCTCTTGCCCAGCCCCCACCCTCCGGGCAGGAAGGAACGCCCACCGTGGAGGAGTCGGACAGCGACCCCACTCACTCCGCCCCCCAAGCACGACTACAAACTCGGGGCAGAACACAAGGGGCCCAACACAGTGACTAGAATAGACGCCCTGGAGGGACGCTGCCCTCCATCAGACGCCTGCCTGAGGCGGGACCCTGACAGAGCACGAAAGCAGCACCGAGACTCTGGCTCGGGAAGCTTCCAGACTCACTTTGGGAGATCTGCACTGCTGACACATGAGAGACACACCCCGGGAGGGAGCAGAATGGACGGAGTCCAGAAGCCCAGGTCTCGACCCCTCCCCGACACCAGGCAGGCCTAATTGTATCCCTCGGGGCAGTCCCCACAGAGCCCAGCAGAAGCCAACAGTGGCAAAGCAGCACGTGGCTGCCCCAAGGGGGCCGGCCAGCCCAGGTGATGCAGCGGCAGAACCAAACCCCAGCCAGGATCCAGAGTCCCTGACGTGGGCCCTGTGCAGGGCCCTGGTGACAGGAAGCCACCAGCCACGTGACGAAGAGGACCACGTGGCCACAGCCCCAAGAGGACACGCCACACAGTAAAGGATGGAAAACAGTTGGGGCCAACGACACACGTGCAGAAGGCACAAGATCATCGGTGGTGGTACCAGCAAGGCCCCCCGTGCATCCCCCGTTACTGCAGAGTCCCAAGGGAAGCTGTCCCACGCCACAGAAACCCAGCCTCACGCAGGCCGAGCACTGGCCTGCCGGCAGCGTCAACCAACAGCAGCCACCAGACCCATAGGCTGAACCCAGCAAGGGGCAGTCACCACGGGAGCCACGTCCAGGGGATGTTGGGCAGAGGGCAGAGGGCCGATCCTGATCGGGGTCCTAAGCCCTCAACGCCACCACGGGATGGCTGGTGACAGCAGAGCACACGCCGGAGGCCCCAGTGAGGCGCTGCTGGGAACCGTGGTACTCAGGGACACGGCCAGGCTGACAGGGAAGAGGCAGCCCCGCACGGAGGCTCTAGCACCACGGCTCTGACAGTCTGCGGGGTGGGGCGGACAGGAGTCCCTGGGAAATCACCCCAGAATCACAGCCCACGACCCCCCATGTCCACCCCACAGGCCCCCTTACCGCTGGGAAGGCGTGCCCCCCGAGTGCACGCTCTCGGGCTCGGTGGTCGCCGCAGAGGCCAGGGACAGGCTAGAGCCCGACTGGGCCCGGCTCAGGTGGTCGGCTGGTGGGAGAGGAAAGCTGCCGCCAGGCCCGCCGCGGCACCCCCCGCCAGCACCGCACGAGGCCGCCCCGCGCGCCCCGCCTGCTTACGGGCTGAGGAGCACTTGGTCGCCGCATCGCTGCACGACTCCTCACGGTGGACGGACTTGGGCCGCGGCTTCTTGGGCTTGGCTTTGGGCTTGGCCAGCCCCTGCTCCTCTAAGATCTGCTGCTGCTTCCGGCGCAGGTACTCCTGCTTGATGAGCTCCCGCCGCGCCTTCTCCTCCTCTTTTCGGGCCCGGTCTTCCTCCGCTTTCCGCCTGCGGGACCCGCGCCCGCTCACGCGCCCGCTCACGCGCTCACCCGCGCCCGCTCACCCGCGCCCGCTCACGCGCGCCCGCTCACACGCGCCCGCTCACACGCGCTCCCGGGGCTCACAGGGCTGGTGGCCACCGCGCTCCCCCCCTGCGCCGGTCTCACCTGCGCCCGTGCACGCCCGACGTCCCCACCCAGAGGCACCCCCGGAAGAGCACCCACAGCCCGGACGGTCACGCACGTCAAGGGGGACCAGCCCTAAGGGCGTAAAGCAGAGCCCGGCTCGGCCCCGTGGGGGTGGGATGGGGACAGGCCGGGGGAGGGAGGCCCGAGCAGGGGTGCGGGGGGGGGGGGGGGCGGCTCACCGGGCCTCATCCCTCCGGAGCTCCACCTCCGCCTCCAGCTGCTGCTTCCTCGCGCGGGCCTCCTCGGCCTTGCGCTGCTGCTTCAGGAGGAAGGCCGCCCGCTTCTTGGCCAGCTCGTCCTCCGCCTTCTGCTCGTCCTGCAAGCAGGCCCCTCGCGTCACCGCAGGACACAGCCCCCGCAGTGGACGTGCGCCGACAGTGGGTCCCGGCACGGCCACACACGTCCCGGACTCCCTCACCGAGGATCGGGCCGTCCTCGCAGACACGAGGACACTCGGGAATAACTAGGCCACCCTGAGAACAGCCCCAGCCGTCACCTTCCCACTGGGCCCCGTCTGCCTCGCTTTCCACACAGGAGCTGACCCCGGGACTGACCGCCATTCGCTGACACGTTCCAAGCGTCAGGCACCACACACGGCCTGGCTGCTGGTCAGAGGAGACGCACCCTGTGCCCGTGGGAGAAGTCGTGGGAAACAGCGGGGAAGCTCCCACAACCCGCCTCCCTTTCCACCTAAGAACACACTCAAGGACAGACACAGAGCCCGACAGGAAGCTTCCGCGGAGCTCCCGCTGCTCTCCCGGCCCGGCCCCCACAGGCCCACGAGCTAACAACACCGGCGTTTACCGGATGGTCAGGAAACCATCAAAAGGAACAGAACACTTCTGAGCCGTGAAAACGGCATGGGATGCCCGTTTCGGGACCGGACTAAAGCCTCACGGGCACCTGGCCACGCTCGCTGCAACAGGCCGCACCCGCGGGCACTTCCCGCGGAGCCGGGTCCTGGCGACAGATCGCGCGGGGCCCAGCTCTGAGTGTGAGCCTCTGACACACCCGTAAAACCAAAGGCACGAGAGGAAGCCCGCCACCCGTCCGACAGTTTACCTTGAAGAAGAAGCCGACCCCCGGTTTCTGATCGCCTTCGCTGGCGAGGTCCGCCGAGCTCTGGGGACCCTCCGTCTCTCCGTCCTCGTCAGGGGCCTTCAGGTCCGAGAGGTCCACCTCGATGAGACTGGCCTTGCTCCTTGGGGGCTCGTCCGCAGGGACGTTCTCTTTCCCGGACACAGCCGGGGAGCCGAGCGCCGCCTCCTCCACACTGCTACCCAGAACTTCTTTGAGGCCCGCCTGTTCCGAGAGGATGTTTGTGTCTTTGGAAGGGGGCAAGACAAAAGTCCGCTGGTTGTCTTCATCGTGGAGCCTGTGGCTGTCAAAGAGGCATCTGTCGTGAGCCTCGTTTCCAGGCTCCGCAACACTGTCCCAGCCCGGGTCGGAGGGGGGCCGAGCGGGGAAAGGCCGCAGGTGAGGGAGGGTCTCTCTACTGGGCGTGGGGGTCTTGCTGCGGGAGGAAGTCTGCTGTCTGTCCTTGGGCACTTTGAGCTCAGCCGGCCTGCCCGAGCGGGAGTTCCGACCCTGCCCAAGGCGGGGAGGCTTGCGGTGACCTGTCGTCCCGGGTGGAGAGAGCGGCTCCACGAAGTGGATGGCCGCCCTGACCTTCTGGTCCTGGGCGTTCTGCTTCGGGCCCGGGAGCGCGGGGGGCTTCATGAGCAGCTGCTCCTGCTGCTGCGAGATCCTCAGGATGGCCTGCTGCAGCGTGCTGATGGTCTCGTTCAGCTTCTCGATGGACAGGTCACCCTCGCTCACGTCCAGCGCCTCGCCGGCGTCCTCCAGCAGGGCGGCGGACAGCGCCTTGCTCTTCTCCAGCTCCGGCAGCGCGGCAGGGACCTTTGCTCTGGGCGGCTGCAGGAGAAGCAGGCCGCCCGCGTCCACGTCTGGAGACACCAGGACGCCCTCCCGGCCCTCATCCTTCAGGAGCAGCTCCTCCGACTTGCAGACCTCGCCGTCGAAGGCCTCGCCGTTGTGCTGGGCGAACTCTCCCACCAGGGCGTCCGGCTTGCGTGGCGGGGGCGCGCCCTCCGCCTTCCCCTTCTTGACCACGTGCAGGAAGGCGGCCTTGCCCAGCTTGAGCCGCTGCCGGGCCGACAGGGCCTCCATCTTCTTCTTCTGCGTCTCAATGGCCCGGCGCTTCTCCTCCAGCTGCATGTGCAGCTGCGCCAGCTCGGAAGCCAGGAGGCTGGCGTGCTCCCGGCTCTGCCGGCTCGGGCTCTGCTCCCGCCTCTGCTTCCACGTGGTCAGAGGGGCCGGGCAGCTCTCGGACGCGTCGGGCGTGGTCTTCTGGGAGCTGCTGGTGCTCGACTTGGTCTCGCAGCTGTTCAGCCTCTGCAGCTTGCGCTCCGCGAAGCTGGTCATCTTCACGCTGCCGCTGGCCACGGAGACGCTGCTGACCTGAGACACCGTGCTCAGGCACGGGCTCGAGCGGCCGCTGGCATCATCCTTGTCCTCGTGCTCCTTCCCCTTCATGTCCTCCTGCAGCTTGGCGGACTCCTCCTCCCCGACACACCTGGCTGTCACCACGGGGGGGTCCTCGCCCACGAAATCCTGCTCCGCTTCCTCCAGGTCTGCCACGTCCGAGTCTGAGTCCTGCCTCAGGATGGCCCACGGCTCGGGCTCGTGGGCACCGGGGCTCCGGGCACAGCTGACGCAGAACCTGCCCTCGGGGTCCTCATCGGCTCTGGTGACGTGAAGGAAGAAGCCATCGGCAGTCTGCCCCTGAGGTAACAGATTGAAACCACCGCTGCCCAGGAGCCCACCACGGGCGTCCCCGGCCACCGGCAGCCCCGGCTCGGTGGGCGCGGGCTCCATGCCCACAGGGAGTTCCGCACAGGAGATAGGGGTGAAAGTCCTACTCAGGTCACGAGCACCGTGACTGCTGGGCGCCCTCTTGCGCACCAGGGGCTGGTGGCCCTCGCTGGGCCTCTTGGACGTGAAGCTCCGCGGCCGCCCCTCCCCGTACTCTTCCTCCTTGGCAATCGCCTGCTTCTCTTTGGCGGGCCGAAGCACGGCCGGCATCAACGGCTCCAGGAAGAAACTGTCAGGCGTACTTTCTAGGGCATCCGCCAGCCTCTGGGGAGACCTGGCACTTGGGGGCAGGCTCCGGTCACCACAGTGGGGCGCCACATCCGTCCTAATGACGGCCACCAGCTCTGCCTCCTCATCCTCTATATCCACATTGTTCAGAAGGCTCTTCCCATCGGTCTTCAGCGCCGTGGGCTGTGGCTGGTTTTGCGGCGTCAGGTGAATGACATTGGAGGCCAGACTATCCTTACTGATGGAGCGGGCCAGGCTGACGCTGTCACTGGAGCCGGGATCCATGTCACAGCTGGTGGCGTGATGGAGAGCGAAGGGTGCTGGCTGAGACACAGGCCTGCGATGTGGGGAAAGAAGCCGTTGGGCATGCCACTGTCGACACAAGCAGTGACTCAGACACGGAGCGACACAATACTAGTGACAAAAAGACGACAAACTGGAGGTCTAGAGGATTAAGCAAACCCTCTCCCAGGGCAGGGGATGACAGAGACCAGCTTCAGCAATTCTCAAATGTTTCAGTCCAGAACCCCTTTACACCCTGAAAAATCACCAAGGACACCCAATAGTTTTTAGTATATATTTATCAAGATGAAAATTTATCACAGGAGAAATTAAAACTGAGGGACGCCTGGGTAGCCCAGTCGTTAAGCCTTCAGGTCAGGTCATGATCCCAGGGTCCTGGGATCGAGCCCCGCATCGGGCTCTCTGCTCCGCGAGGAGCCTGCTTTCCCCTCTCTCTCTGCCTGCCTCTCTGCCTACTTGTGATCTCTGTCAGATAAATCAATAGAATCTTAAAAAAACTAAAAGTTTATAATATGAAACACTTTTGTAATTGTCCCTGCTGTCCACCCGGACTCCCACGTCTGACTCCAATTCCATCGACCTCCAGAGTGAGGAAAGTGCAGAAGGGTCCAGCGCCATCAGGAAACAGTTCTGCCCCGTGGACCAGGGATGGAGCCCATCTGGAGAGCCACTGTGCTCGCCTAGCGAGCACGTCACACACAAGCGAATCTGACACGCGGAGCTCACCTGTTCTTTTTTTCCGACCACGCTAGTGCTGCACCGCGGGGCTGAGCGTCGACTCGGGTTAAAGAACTGGACCGGTGTCTCTGATCTGCGTGTGGGGAGAGCGGGACGCTCGGGGTTAAGCAACTCATTTCATAGCATCTGAAATTCTTTCAACATAATGACCATTTCTTAAGCAAATGCGCCATAGTGCAGGACACAACTGCCCAAGGAAAGCAGAGCATCGCGATGCAAATTTCGGGAATTCCAGTGAGTGACACCGAGCTCAGTCATCAGGCCGCATCGCGACCCGGAATAACCGGACTTCAAGTAAACATCGACACACACACGTTCCTGCCTAGCGAACACACAGCGATTTTCCGTACACTTCATATCATTTATAAAGGCTCTAAATTATAAACATATGTAAACATATAAAACATGTTTTGTATAAACATGTTTACATTAAAAAAACATATAAAGACTATAAATTCTAAGGAGCATCCATACAAATTAAAATGTATTCTACTGTAACCTTCCTAACTAAAATAACCACATCACAGTAGGAACAGTCAACTGAGAACGATCTTTTTACTAAGTTACAGGAGAAAGGACAGAGGGCAGGTGAAGGGGAAATGGGGCTCTTACCGGGCGGACCCTCCCCCTGCACGGCCTTCTGCTGTCTCTGTCTCAGAGGCAGTAAAGGATGGGACGGGCTGAAGGCGGAAGCCCCCTTCCCCCTAAACAGGAGAGAACAGGCACGAGAGTCACTGGCTTGTCAGTTCGCAAGGTCAACAGCAAATACAGTAAACTCAAGAGACCATCACAGGCTCACAGCAGTCCAGGAGAGAATCGTAGATTTTTGGGGAAAAATTAATTATTATAAAAACAAGCCCAAAAAGTACCCAAAATGTCCAACCTGAGATAAATATCCCAAAACTGCAACTCAGGCTCACAGGGACTTGTGGCCCCTCTGCATGCCTGGAGGGTCCTGGGGGCAGGGGGCTAGGCCAGCGGAGGCCCTCCCACGGCCAACCCCCCAGCACCTTCTCGAGACATCACCCCTTCGGAAAGACGCTGCAACTCAAGCTGCCAAGCAACTACAAGAGGCGGACAGGCTGGGACTCACAGATGCTCGGGCTCGTCGTGCACGCGGTGCCTGTGGCCGCCCTCAGCTGGCGGTTGCGTGGGCGGCTGCGCGTCGGCGGGGCTCACCGCTGCGGGGCTGCCCAGGAAGCTGCGCTTGGTGGCGTTGGAAATGGGAACGGGAGGCCGACTGCTCTTGTGGTGTGACACTGTTTTAGCTGCAGAAATCACAATTTACAGAAATGTTCACGTTATTTACAGTTACTTAAAACATCAGCAAGGGGGCGCCTAGGTGGCTCAGTGGGTTAAGCCTCTGCCTTCAGCTCTGGTCATGATCCCAGGGTCCTGGGATCGAGCCCCGCATCGGGCTCTCTGCTCAGCGGGGAGCCTGCTTCCCCCTCTCTCTGCCTGCCTCTCTGCCTACTCGTGATCTCTGTCCAATAAATAAATAAATAAATAAAATCTTTTCAAGGTAATAAAACATCAGCAAAAAACACCTAAAAAAAAAATCCACAGCTTTTATAAGAACTAAAAATTAATGCAACTTTTACCTAAAACAAACTTGTCCAAAATACTGGTTTCAAATCAATGAGTGTATTTTGTGGTAATGAACACTGCAAACGTGATGGCTGCGAAAATGAAAAGCTACACCACAGGTTAGAGCCAGAAGAACTGAAACTGGCGGGGGTGTCTCCAAACACCACCAAGCCGCCACCACCACCACCACGGGCGCCCTGCCACTGGCTGCCACGGTGGCCCCAGACTCAAGACAGCCCGGGCAGCCCTTCCAGCCCCACCTGCTCAGGGTGCAGAGGACGGTGCCCCCCACACACCCTAAGAGGACAGCAGAACCCCGAGTCACCCCATCAGGGACGGAGAAGATCAGCACCCGTGAAGGGCCTACAGACTCTGGACTTGCAGCCCCCTGGCAACTGGACAGATCCAGGCCCAAGTTTGGGGGGGGACCCACCGGGGGCAAACCCTGCACCGCAGGGCCTGTGATGAAGTGGCCCTGGGAGTGCCAGCAGGGAAACAGAACCTCAGAGCTAGAACTAGGGGCGCAGGGGTCGGACAACCATCTGAGGTCAAACACAAGACACCATCTCGCCGCCGTGAAGGAGGGTCCTGGAGCTCACACGGCGACCGGACCCCAGCTCCTGCCGGGGAGCACAGAGCAGGCAAGGGCCCCTCCACAGGCCCAGGTCCCACAGCTCCGCAGACCCTCGGCCCTGCAGGCGTCAGTGGCAGGAAAAGAGCCACAGGGTGCCAAGTCCCAAGGGGAGAAACATGGGTGACAACCGCGGACGCCGGCTGCACAGGGCCGCGCCGCCCACCACAGGGAGCCACCCCCTCCACACACCAAGCCCTGGGGCGCCTGGGGGGCTCTGTCGGCGAAGCGTCCGACCCTCAGCGTCGCCCAGCTCATGATCTCGGGGCCCTGGGATGGAGCCGCGTGTCAGGCTCTGCGCTTGGAGGGGGTCTGCCCAGGCTTCTTTGTCCCTCTGCCCCCCCACAAGCGTGCACACACTCGCTCACCCTCTTTTCCCCAGATAAGGACGTCTTTAGACAAACCAACAAAGCAACCCGGCACACACTGGGCACGGCGGAGACCAAACGCCTCGGCCACAGGTCACCCAGGACAACGTGTCCTGAGCAGAATGCCGTCACACGCTCCCAGTGAGGAGGGCAAACCGGCCTCCAACCACGCCCAGAAGCTGTTGGTGCCTCCGGCTGTGGGCGACGTCCGCCGCGGCCCCACCCCAGCTCCTGCCCGTAGCCACAGCACGGCCAGCTGGCAGAAAAGCCCGAGCCTGGCAAACAGCACGTCAATTCAGAATGCGGACTGGGCTGCCGGCCGCTGCCAACTGGGCTGCCCGCGGACCCCACTACGTCGGCACAAAGGCCTCGCGCATGGACGAGCCAGAGGCAGAACCGGGCCTGCACCTGGAAGACGAAAGGTGGCCCACAGCCCCGCAGAGGAGACCCAGTGACCACTTGGTGGCATGTCAACTCCACCAGACCCACCGTGAGGACGTGGGAGGACCAGTGACAGCCGTGAGCAGACACACGCAGTCAGCCTGGAGGACTGCCTGGCACCCACGCGGCCAGTGCCAGACCAGGACAGGCCCTACAGAAGAGAGGGGTCACGTGGGTCCCACAAGCCAGGCCACAGCCCACAGGCAGCCTCACACGTGCCCCCTTGCCCTGCACGGCTGCCTGCACGCCTCCCTCCCACTTCTTCTGAAAAACCACCACCCCCTTCGGAGGCCAGCTCTTCCGGCCAGAGCACAGGTCACAACACCGAATGGTCACCACGAGGCATCTCGTTCCCATCAGCACCGCTGGTGCCGGCCGGGCTCCACACACACTGCTGGGAGCTGGGGCTCCCAGGAGAGCACAGCAAGGACCACGGTGCAGAGAAGGGTCACGGTCAGGGCGCGACCTCACAGGACACCACGGGAAGGAGGCCAGTGAGGCGGCAATGAGGATGGGGCCGGCTGGCAGGGGCGGGACAGGCTCCGGCCTCTCGGGCAAGAGGGGACGCACAGGCCCTTGAGCTGCGGTGACCCGCCACCCCAAAAACAAAAGGGGAGAGAGCTGCACCTGCATTCCCGCCCCAAGCCCTGGCCCTGCTCGACTGTCTTACTGCCAGTCTGGTGGGGTGTCCGCCCAGCAGTGGTGTTTCCAGTGCTAAGTAGGCTAAGCCCTTCCCCGCAAGGTTACCAGGCGTCTGCAGTACGGCTTTCTTAAACTCCCTATTCCAGTCTCTTGCTCATTTTTCTGTTCTTTTTTCTTACTGATATGCATGAGCTTTTATATACTTCGAGTACCAGGGACACGCTCCGGGCACTGGTCACGCCAGACGCCAGGGACACGCGCTGGGCACCAGGATGTCAGACAGCAGGGACACACTCCAACAGCAGGTAACTGTTGTACATATCATAAACACCTTCTCCCCACTGTGACTTCTTTTTTTTTAACTCTTTACTTTCTTTCAATGAAAAACACCTTAATTTTAATACATCAGATTTCTATTTCCTTTATGGCTTTTTAGATCCTCAACAAGGAACCATGTGGACATGGAGATGCTCTTCCCCCTCCCTGGATTCCCAGGGTCCTGGCTGATTCCCAGGGCTGGCAGATTGATCCTAGATCACAGTCAACAGATGTTTCTCCTTCCTCGTGGGCAAGAGCAGAGCCGTACACCCCCCTCCAGGAAGGCTAACCAGAAGCCCCAACAGCGCTTCTCCAAATATGCTGGGATTCTGATGCTGTGGACAAGCACAGGCCCAGAGCGGAAAAGCTCGTGCAGTGACCACCGCGGGCCACAGCGCAGCAGCACACGGCAGCGAAGACGGCCGCCCAGGGCTCCGTGTTCCCAGGAGAAAGCAGTTAAACACAGCCTTGTGCAGAAAGGCAGAGCCCTGTGACGGGCGCCTTCCTGTCGCTGTACCTGGCAGCTCGGACAAGACCACCATCTCCTCCCAGAAGGCTTGCCCACTCACCGTCCTTCAGTTCCTGAACATCCCTGGGCTGGACGAAATCCGGTTTGACGTTCTCAAACCACCAGAAGAGCTCGGCGATGAAAACCATAACGTTCGGCTAAAGGAAACAAAACCAGGCACACAGTAAGCAGCTTATTCATAAATGGGTTTAGAAACTGCGTCTTTACTAACTCACGGTCACCTTCAGCACGAGGGGAGCATAGAGCATGTCCTCCAGCGTGAGATAGAAGCATCTGTTGAGGTACTCGTTGGCGAACTCTCTCAGAAGCCGGATATTGTACAGGCTGTCGGCCATGGACGTGACCTCCTTCAGGCATATGTCTGCCGGACAAGACAGGAGTGGCTGACCCTGGGGATACTCTGCTCCCAAGGTGCGCGTACACGCCTGTGACTAATTCTGCCCTGAACACATGCTGAACGGAGGGAGTGCAGCTGTGAAAGGGCAGCATCACGGACTAAACGTCACAGGAAATGTAACGAGTGACACTAAGTACAGTAAGCAAACACTCAACAAAGAGATCCGAGAATCCCCAGGACCTGAATTTAACTGTTAACACCTAAAACGCGTAACAGAAACCGTCTGGGATTTAAGACGGGCTCCAAAACGGACAGCGGCAGCACCCTGTGGCTTCTCCAAGGGCCTTGCCGTACGAAGCTGGCGAATGTTCCACTGCGTCTCCTTCGCCAACCGCAAACCCCCTGCGAGACGTGATCTCCCCTAGGGGGTGGGGACAGGGGTACCAAACGGGAAATGTCAGGCTTTCCAAGGAATAACAGCAAATACTTCTAATCACACACACACAAAATCAGGAGACCACATGCAGCAGCAATCTCCCTCCAGCAAAGCGGCTGGGGACCGCTGGCCACTGGCATCCAGGGCAGGACAATTTCCCAGGTATGCGGCTTTACAGGATGCCAGACCCTTCCAGCGGTCAACTCACACACGGGCCCCCCCACCCCGGAGTCTTGAGTGCTGGGGCTGGGGGGCGGGGGAGCGGGGGGAAGACAGCTGCTCTCCAGCCAGCGTGGAAGGAGCCGAGCCGAGCACTATGGGAGCCCTGCCCGCAAGCTCACACACACAAGAATGCCAGAAGTAGAACTTATTTGAAAATAACTCTTTTCAAGAAGCCACCGCCAAGAGTTTGGAAGCAGGACAACTGAGATCTGCGTGCGCCCCCCTCGCGGAGGAGCCCAGCCTGCCCCACGCCTCCAGAGAAACCCAGTAACTGTGAGCACCGGCAGACCTCAGGAGCGCGTCCCTATCTTAAGTGCAGATTGTAAAACTGACAAATGCAGGGACCGGATCCCAGAGCACCCGCACGCAGACGGGAGAAGCGATCACAGCACACCTTATCTGATTCCGGTCTTCTCTTCCAGTGCTTGAATCCCACAGACAGTCTTGAAGCCCACCCCCACCGCGCACCCAAGGCTGCGGCTCTCTCCGGCTGCGGCACCCGTGCCCGCACAGGTGTCCATGCACATGGCACCACGACCCAGCTTTCTCCAATGGACGCTCTGGGTAACACAGGCCACCTGCCATTTTGCAGCCTGTCTTTCCCCAAGCTCAGGTTTACGTTTCCCCGTCCGTCTGTGTGGGCGGGAGATTTCAGTCCTGCGTGTGGACAGCTGGCCGGCGTCCTCCAACTCCCGCTGCTACGCCGTGAGAACCAACTCTGCGCGCAGCTCCTGCGGCTCTCCGAGAGGCAGCGGGGGGAAGCAGGAGCCGCGCTCCGCACACCGGGCCACCTGCTCTCGGCTCCCCCCTGCCACAGCTGGGCGTTAGCCAGCCTCGGAGCTCCCGCCACCTGGACGAGCGTGAGGTCCCCCTTCTGAAATGGCACCTCCCTGACCACGGGGGGCATCCCTGACGTCCTCCGCGACGCCTGTCCCTTCTCCGCGGGCTGCTCCTTGTCCTCTCATTTGCAGACTCTCCGCTCACCATGGTTACGGCAGGACGGAGCAATGACCCTTTGTCTGTTGGTCCCATCATTTTCTCACGGATTATCATCTGTCACTTCATTTTGTTTACAGTGTTCCTTGGTCAGCGCCCTGACCTTCAATATGGTTAAATGTAATAATTCTTTCTATCGCTTGTGGTTGTTTTGTAATTTCAGTAATTCATCCCAACGCTGATGTCCAAAAAATATTTTCCTATTTTTTCTTCCCAAAATCCTCTAAGTTTTGTGTTTCAGGTGTAGGTGTTTCATCCCAGGCAGGGACTCCCACCTCAGGTAGACTGAGACCTCACGGCCTCCCCCCAGGTGGCCACCCGTCCCCAGCACCAGGCGCCTCCCCGGCACCAAGCCCCCAGAACATGGCCGGTCCAGCTCCTCGGGGCCACTGGACTCTCCCAGGCCCAAACCACCGGTTTGGCCAATGTAAAGTTCAACAAAACCTGGTCTTCATAGAGCCAAGTCCCCACACTCTGATTCTTCAGAATGACTTGTCCGAAACCCCGTCACAAGCGCTGGACCAGCAAGAACTCGAGCCCCCAAGTCAGACCAACACACAGGCAGGGGCAAGAAGGCTCGTCACTCCCCTCAGGGGCAGGCTCACGGGCAAAGAGGAAAGGCCAGAGAGAGAAAGCCGCTGACGGACATGACCACCAGCAATTTGAAGTCTGATGAGAAACAGGCTTCGGTCTCAGAGCCCCTTCCCCAAATGACGAATTAATGAGAAAGCAATCCTAGCGGTCTCAAACTGGAGAAGCCTGGGGACACCTCCTGAACCAAGCAACCCAAGGGGCCACGACACCAGCCTACCCTGGGAAGATACACCACTGCTGGGGCATTCTTGCTAAAAATGCATGCCCAGGATCTCAGCCGGAGGGCCAACGGACAAACCCAAACAATGGACGTTCCACAAATTAAAGGACCTGCTGTACTCTTCAAAAGGTCAAGGCCGAGAAAGACAAAAAAGACTGGGAACCGGCTCCCAACGACGGGACACCACACAAGAGGCCTGACGACCACCTACGGTGTGGCGTGGGCTCGAACCCGCACTGGGAGCGATAGCAAACAGCGACAGTACGGCGACAATGGACAGAACGTTCCTGACTCTTGCTGTGAGGACAGAATGCCTTTGTCCCCCAAGTCCTTCTCAGATGGTCCAGAGAGAGAAAATCCAGCGCGGAACCAAGGCAGTGTCTGGAGCAAACTACAGCGGGAGTCCCCGTGCGTCTCCTGTGACTCACGCGCACCCAAATAAACCGCAGTCGAACAGTGGCGCGTCCTTTTGCCTTCGCGCTTCCAAGTAAATTGTCACGTTACTTGGTCCCTTTCTGTAACGATTCGTGTACTGGACCGGCAACAAACGAACAATCCGAGGAAATCACGGGTTTTATACTGATGCTTCGCATCTGCGAATGTAGTTAGAAACTCCTTCCAAGCACCGTCAATGGGTCCTCCTTTGTTCAGGACTCAGGGACAGTGGCTCCCGGAGGCAGGGCAGGGGCAGGGCAGGACCCCGAGGCCGGTACCCCGAGGGCAGGCTGTGTAGACGCAGGGGCCCAGCACCGGCGGGCTCCCAGGGCGTCCAGCGGCTTCTCACAGCCTGTTTCCGGCACGTTCTGCAGCCGACCCCCGCCTTCCGGTCCTGTCTGTCCAGACAAGGCCTCTCACTGTTCCCCGTCTTCTCTCCCGCCGTCCACTTTGCTTTTGGACTCTCCTTGCTGGGAGCCTGACGCGGGCCTGTACCCCAGGATCCCGGGATCATGACCTGAGCCGAAGGCAGACGCTTCACCCGCTCAGCCCCGGGGCGCCCCGGCTCGACTGACTGACGCGCAGCTGACATTACACTAGCTTCAGGAGTAGAGAAGAGTGAGCTGGCAGCTACATACGTCACGAGACGCTCCCCACGACACGTGAGGTCACCGTCTGTCCCCGCACGAGGCCGCGCCCACACTGCCGACTGGACCCCCGAGCTGTCCTTGTCACCCCGGGGCTGCTCCTGTGGCTGAGGCCCTTACTCTCCCTCCCCGGCCCCCCGGGGCAACCACCCACCCACCCCCAGCGTTGACTTGTTTTGTGCTTGTGTTTGTACATCCCACACGTAAGTGAAATCATACACTATCTACCTGTCTTACTTCACGGTGCCTGACACCCTTTAGGTCCATGCATGTGGTTGCAAAAGGCCAGATTTCATTCTCTTGTGGCTGCGTACTACCCACCCCACCCCCACCCCCCAGCCCCACCCGTGTGCGTGCCACACCCCCCCATTCACCCCGAGGCGTGTGCACGGGAGCGCGGCAGACGGACCAGCAGACAGACTGGAGGCGCCGCGGGAGGCAGGCAGCCGCCTGGGCAGGCGCACATCAAGAAGCAGCGTCTCGCCCTCCGGAATGAGACGCTCCCTCCCGCCAGGGCCGGCTCTCAGGGCGCCCGACCACCAAGCCTGCCCGGCTGTGCGTGAGACGCGCGACACGAGAGCTGTGTGGCCCATCTCCTGAGCTATGTCAGGTCACTGCGGCCTGAAGGAGGAGCGACTGCGCTGGCGGCAGGCATGCCTGCCGAGTCCCCACTGTGTCCCTCCCTGAGTGCGTCTGTCCTGCTGCCTTTCTGGGCTTCTCGGGAGCGAGCGGGTCCCCTTCCCCGGCTTGAGCGCCGCCGCTCCTCGCCGCGCTGTATCCAGGCACTCGCCGCTCAGAGTCCGGACGCGGCCCGGCGCCCTCCGAGACCGAGTCTGCACCTCAGCTCCCTGCTGTCGGGGCTGCTGACGACGGAAGGAGAGAGAAGCCACTCGCCGCTCCCCTTCCCTCGGCTTTCTTCGGGCTTCTAGCGCTAGATCAACCTCGTTCGTTCATTGTTTTAAAGTTCTCATTTTCCAGAACGTGCCCTGCGGCCACAGGCCTGCCCTTTCCCGCCGCCCATGGCTGCCCAGCACAAGCTCTGTGCGTGTCGTCCGTTCGCTGGGCGGCGCGGGTACCCGGCACCGACCTGTCCTGGGCGCGGGAGAGATGGGCGGGATGCGCCCCTGGACGGGACAGATGGGAACTCTGCCCTTGGGGAGCTCGCACTGGACACCCCCACTAGGACGGCCATGCATCGTCTTTGCTTTCTTAACATTAGAAATTTTAGAGATCTGAAGAACGATTTCTCCATTGACTGCATTGTGGGAAGAGTATCCGTTCTCTGCAATCTGCCGAGGCTTCTTCTGGGGCCTTAATCAAATCCATTTTCCATAGACACTTCCGGGCTTGCTTATTTTCAAAGCGCAGACCCCGCGCAGTCGTGCACTCGACCAAGCCAGGTCCCTGGAGCCGAATCTTCCCCACCTTCCCCCACTTGTACACGCGCCCCCTCAGCTGCCGTGACTGAACTGAAGGGTGTGACTCCATTCGTGCCTCCTGGACTTTGGTCACTTTTAAAACCCACGCTGATGTGCTGCTGTCAGACGCAACGAGGCTCAATGCGGCCACGTCTTCCCGTGGCTCCACCTCCTCTGTCCCGGGGACTCCCGCCTGCCAGAAGCTCGTTTTGTCTTGCGATCCCGACGCACAGGTCAGAGGGCAGGCTGGATGCACCAAGAGCTGTCTGCACTGCTGAGCCGGAAGGCGGACCCAAGAAACAGCCAGAATGTGGAGGGCGACAGGCATGGAAACCCCCATCGAGGTTCTGAGGCCCAGGAAAGTTCCAGCACACTCTGAACAACCCCGCCCCCTTCTTAGGGTTCCCACCTCTTTTCTAACGTCCTCCCTCATTCTGAACATTCTGTTTCTCGTTCCAACATTCCTTTTCACCCTGCCTGGGAGTCAGACCTGACAGATGTGCCGTTCCCCACACGGTCCTGCTTTCCCATGGAGCTTGTCTTCAGGACGGGTGGCCGTTCTCTGCGGGCACGTGGGAGCCCTGGCTCCTGGAGGTGCCTTAAGCAGACCCCACCCCCGGCCATGGCCCCAGACTCCAACTAGTGCTAGACTCAGATCAGGAAGAAACTTCCCCTCACCACACGGGCAACATACAAGTCAACCCCTTCACACCCATGATGCATCCTGGAAGATCTGTTCCCTCAAGAAAGATCACCCCAGCCCCAGGGCCACAGGCTTCCGACAAGTCTCCTCAATCTTTCCGAGGCCAATACACAGGCCTTTCCTTGTCTTTTCCTTGGTCCGATCACAATGCTCCTAAAAACACAGCCCCGAGGCCAGACGAGCATGAGAGGCCTGATGGGCCCAGGGCCAGCCACGACTTTCACTCCATGACAGAGACCCTCTCTGGAACCCAAGACTGCCCCTTTCTTTCAAGCTCAGCTACTGCTTTAGCTACAAACACTATGACATCCACCTCCCCCGTGCTTGAGGCAGAATAACCTCTACTCCATCCCCTGGGGTTCGCGCCTAACACAAATACTTCACCGGTAAGGGAGTCATCTGGGCACGCTCCTGGCCTGCGCCTCCCTCCCTCAGAAAGAAGGAAAGATGCTTAGCAAAACCTAAACCCGAATTCCTGTTCCCGCAGCCCCCGCACACTTCCGCTGCCCTGCAGTCCACGGAGCGTCTGCGTCTCCTCCCTACCCACCGGGCTACGTGCACCTAAGACCTGTCACCAGCAGGACGCATGCGGGAGCCACTCAGAAACGCACCCCACACTTGCCGCCCCCCAACTAGGCTCTAGATGATTTCAGTTTTACTGAGGAGGGCGTGGAGCCCCACGCAGGGCTTGAGCTCACCACCCTGAGATCAAGGCCTGAGCTGAGACGGAGCCACCAGGCCCCCAGTTCTAGATGTTTCAAATGGACTGTAGCAAGACAGACAAAACCCTAACCACACTGAAATGTAAGAGAAGTCACATAAGTTTAAGACTTTACCCAAATACTTCCAAAATCCCATTTCTCTGTGAAATAAAAACGCAGGTCAAGCATAAGCACATCCCCCTGGTCTGTCTGCATCTATCCACAGACATCCTGGCTGGGGTCAAGGACTCCGCGTGCTACGCCCCGGCCCTTTATGCATCTGGCCCTACACACGCGTGGCGCGCCCCGCAGGGCTCGGGTACCCCCCCCGGGGGCGTGCAGCACTCACCGTCCAGCTTCATCTGCTCTGGGCAGTAGTAGTGGACCACAGCCAAGAGCGCGGCCCCGTCACTGCCGTCGCGCATCAGGTCCTCCAACAACGGGAAGTAGGGCGGCTGCCGGGCGGACAGGTGCTCTCGGCGATAGCGCACCTGCAGTCGACAGAAGGAGAACAGTGTACGCGCGCCGCGCCCCCACGACCACCACGCTGCAGCCCGTCACGTGGACAGCGGACACGATGCCCACTGGATGACGCGGGAACAATGGCAACCACACAGGAAAAGCTTGAATGTCCGGATGACGTGCTCTGCCTTGAACACACATGCTAAGACCCGGGGAGCTGAGCGCCACGGCCACCCTGGGGGACAGCAGGACGCCGCCGGGCTGTCCCACTCTGAGGGCGTGTGAGAGAGGAGGCAGGGTGCGCGGCCACACTCCCGAAAGCCGCCCGCTCGGCACGATGAGAAACAAGTTAAATGGTGAGACACTGAGGCTCGGAAGACCTGCCTCTCTGCTCCTGGCTCGGTGGGATCAGCCCTAACCTCAGCTGTTAAGAAAGGGGCGAAACAACACTAACGTACGGTTTGAGAAACTCCCAAACCGCGTTAAAGAAAATTCCATAGACTTCTCATAAACGCAACAGGGCGTCAGGAGACCGGACACGCGCACATGCCCTGTGACAAGCAGGCGGCCACGGCCTCCACCCTCCTGCCTTCTGAGGAGGGGCTGTGCACCGGGTCCCGCGCCACCCCCGGCCTGCCGGCACGGCCCCCACCACAGGATATCTGGGGACGGTGTGCCGACACACATGCCACCCAGGGGAGGCGAGTCCACGCAGGCGCTCGTCCCCGGGGTCCCGCCGTGCACGCACTCCGTTTCTTCTGCATCGACCCTCACGGCACAGCCGCCTCGCTCCAGGGGAAGAAAACACACGAGGCAAACAGGAAAGAAAACCAGTCCGTCCTGACGACCGCGCATTTCTGAGACTCATGCCGGATTCCACCCGAAGAAAAACCATCACTGAGTAATCAAGAATTTAAAGTTGTCTGAGTATCATTCCCAGCAGAAGAGTCGACACAGCCGGGGCAGGCCGTGCGTCCAAAACTCTGTCCAAGCAGGAACGGTTTCCTCCGTGCCCTTGACATGTGCTCACGGAGACTTTAACTTGTTTCTCAGGGCCCGTGACAGCGGGGACGGCGGGCGGCCACGGGGACAGCCCACGGGCCGGGTTCAGAGCAGAGCGCATGCACCGGGCCAGGCTTCCACACACACGACACAGCACACACGTGACAGACAGAGCACGGCATGCAGCAAAGCAGATGGCGTTGCGTGGAAGACGGATGGCATGGGCTGAAGATTGGGGAAAAGGACTCAACCTCGGGGTCCAAAGAGCTTGTCTCGTTACCTTCAAGGCAGGTCTCTAACACGCCAGGCCGCAGAGCGCCAACGCGTAGTGGCGGAGCCTGCCAGGCCTGCCCGCCGCGCCCCAGGCTCGGCCACACGAGCCTGTCCACCAGGCGCTGGAGGCGCGGCCCCAGCTACCAGCCTCTATGCGAGGCCGGAAGGGCCACTGCTCCTGACCACGTCTTTCAGACTCTACAACACTGTCCGCTGGGACTCGCCTTCCTACAGGATGGCTCAATTCCCGATGACATCCTCACTAAGTAACATAACTTAACACTCAGGCCCTTGGCCATCAGGGCTCCAGAAGTGCGGAGACACACAAACTCTCCTAACAAGCTTGTCCTCGTCTTGGTTACAAACGCATCTCAGAGAGAAGCAAAATCCTCCCCAAAGTTGGCCACAAAGCAGAATCCAGCAAACGCATGCGCTGGCCAGCTGACAGCCATGGTGTCTCCCTCATGATAAAACACTACGGACTGGCTGGTCTGAACAATTAAACTGAAGGCACGGGCAACAAAGAGTCTGCGGAAAGCTCTGTGCGCCACAGCTCCAGCCTAAAGCGCACCACTGGAAGGGCCCCGTGTTTCCCACAGGAACGGGGCAACAAACGGGTTCTGCTGCCTGAGCACATCAGCAAGGGGAGCACAGCTAAAACTGCAGACCCAAATCCCCACTTTTTAACTTTCTTCTTATGGGAAAATTCACACTTACTGTTAAACTGGATTCCAGAAATCCTGAATCTGCTGACCTAATTCAGAGCCTTGCCTGGCCGTCCCGCTCCCCACCCCAAAGTGCAGGGGTGGGAAGGAAGCAGGGGTGCCCCGCACACCCCACGAGATGTCTCTAGAGAGGGACGTCCCCCTCCGCCACGCGAGTGGCCTTCCACGAGGCACGCCTCCTGCAGCCACGCCATGACCCGGGTCACACTCACTAGGAGATGTCACAGTCAATCTCACCGTCAGGGATGTAACATCTTGATAAAATGTCAAGAGTAACCTGGAAATCCGACCGTTCCTTCCTGTGTCTGTGAGACTAGAGACGGGTCCTCTCGTCTCTGTTTATGCTCGTCACGTAAAGAAGTAAACTAAGTGTCCATAAGAAGAAACGCCAGAGTCTGCCTATAAAATGACCTAAAAAATCGGGCAAAACCAAGCTGGGTATGGGCTACAAAAAGCCTACTGAGCCCAGAACCGGGTTACGGCTCGCCCTAGAGAAAAGCAGCGCCCATCCCAGGGAGGACCTTTCAACCAAAGGACCAGGTTCGAGTGTGAGCAGCTGTTTAATGGAAGCAAGTGACCGCGACACGAAGGCTGTCTGGTGCGGCTGGGCGCACGGCGTTCACTTACGGGCACTAACTTCCAGTACCACTTGGAGGGGGACTGCTCGGGAAGCAGGGGAGGAAGCAGGAGAGAGTGTCAGCAGACAGGCCCGGCAGAACCGCACCAGACACACCGTCACGCAACATTCACGAGCCGGGACGTCCTCTGAGAGGTAAGGGCTGTCCGGTGCACGTGACCCGGACGCCCTCGCTCACCACACGACTGAGGTGGGAAGTCACAGGCACCTCCACCAACACTAGCCTCTGCGGGAGCAGAGGACACCCCGGAAACTCGGCGCGGGCCAGGCACCACCACCGACAGATGCCAATGGCCACTCGGAGAGGTGCTCAGGGCGTCGTCTGTGCCCATCTGAAGACCAATGAGGCTCGGAAAGTGTGGCCCAGAGCGTGGTGCCCACGGCATTCCCGGAGTCCGGGAGCGCGCGGAAGAGGCGAAGGGACGCCAAGACCACAGACGTGGCCGGGCCACATGGTACACGCGTGTAAGGGATGTGGGTGCAGTCACATGCCTGCTTGGCACAAAAAGTACTATCTCAGGGGGAAGGACAGGACAGAAATGAGCAGAACGGATAATGCAGCATCCGTGTCGCTCCACGGGACACGTAACATCATCTGCCTGGGCTCCAGGCTCTAGACACACCACCGGCCACGCTCGACCTTGTGGGCCACAGAAGGAATTCTCGGGGGCACCCCTGACAGCTGGCGACTTTCTCCTCAACTGTGGCATCCAGAGGCTAATTCCCAGGTAGCCCTACGCGTCCCCATTCTGAGTTTCCAGTCCCTCCCAACATCTCCCTCTCCCTCCCACGTGACCTACACGACCCCTCACCCTCCCGCCCCCGGCAGGGAGAAACCCCAGTGCGCTGCCACGCCCACCGAGGCACGGAGCTGGTCTGCCGGGAGACCTCGGGGCCTTGCTCCTCCGCAGGGGTGGGGCGGGGGCGCGCCAGTAAAGAGGAAGCAAATAGCACCGACAATTCTTTAAACCCGGAGGACACCAGCGGGATACGTTCGGGAGGAGGTGAACTGGCCCTTTACCTTTTGGTGAGCTGGGCTTTCCAACAACTGCTGTTTTAACTTCACCTCTTTTTCTGTTATCTCCCTCATTTTAAGGTTTACCTGAAGCAGAAGAAAAATGCATTAAAAGGGCGATGGCTTTGGTATCTGCACACCCAAACCTCTGCACCAGAAGAAAAATGCATTAAAAGGGCGATGGCTTTGGTATCTGCACACCCAAACCTCTGCACCCCCCAGCTGCACCCCCACCCCGCGTGTCCACGGTCCCGCGGGCGCAGGCATCCCTGAGGCCCACCGCGCGGATGCAGGAGTCCAGGGACCCCACGGCACGGCCGCTCCACAGGGAGACCAAAGCTGGCCCGCTGCTCCCTGCAATACTCCATGCCCCTGCCCACCCATGTGATGCTGGTCACCTCACGACAGGGTCAACGGGCCACCTCGGTGAACGCCTGGGGCGCACAGACAACGCAGACTGTCACCACCAGCACAAACCACTGTGAGACCGTGTGGCCGGGACGGCCCGCGGCAGAGCCCAGCGGGTGTCCCACGTGCTCCCTGCCTGGTCACTCGTGACACCAAATCAACTTTAACCGTAAGATTTAACTGTACACCCCTTAAACAACTAATACAAATGATCAGAAATCAAAGTATTCTCTCTTGAATGATTAACCCAAAGATAAAATCGAAACTGCAATCATAAGATAATACACAGGGGGTGCCTGGGTGGCTCCGTTGGCTGAGTGTCTGACTCGCAGGTTCGGCTGAGCTCATGATCCCAGAGCCCTGGGATCGAGCCCTGAAGCCGGGCTCTGGGCTCAGCAGGCAGTCTGCTTGAGGATTCTCTCTCCCCTCCCCCACCCCTGCATACGCACGTACTCTCTCAAAATGAATAAATGTTTAAAAAAATAAATAAAATAAAATCATGGAGAAAAATACTCATTAATGTTTCAAGGGATATGGTCAAAACTATAATCAGATGAAAAAACACCAAAATGAATTTTTTTTTTAAGACTTTATTTATTTACTTGACAGAGACGGGGGTGGGTGGGGGGTATAAGCAGGGGGAGGGACAGAGGGACGGGAAGAAGCAGGCTCCCCTCTGAGCAGGGAGCCCGACTCGGGACCTGATCCCAGGACCCCGGGATCATGACCTGAGCCGAAGGCAGTCACCGTGCCACCCATGCGCCCAAAACTGAGTGTTTTATTAAACAAGAACACGGGAAGAGCATGTGGGTGGCTCAGTGGGGTAAAGCCTCTGCCTTCGGCTCAGGTCATGATCTCAGGGTCCTGGGATCGAGCCCCGCATCGGGCTCTCTGCTCAGCAGGGAGCCTGCTTCCTCCTCTCTCTCTGCCTGCCTCTCTGCCTACTTGTGATCTCTGTCCAATAAATAAATAAAATCTTTAAAATAATAATAATAACAATAGTGATTTTTTTAAAAGGCTAACTGTTGAAAGCAAAGTAGCATGTCTGCGCTTGCAGGGAGTGAATGCCACCAGCACCACAGAGGTCGGGAAGGGAAAAGGCGCTTCTGACATCATTTGTGAAACGGTATCGCTTTATCTGAAGTCAACTGTGCAGAAGTAAAGATGCATACTATAAACCCTAAACGAGCCCCCAAAAACTACTGGATAAAGCAGAGTACTGAGAAATAGTCCAACATAAGCCATAAAAGAAGAAAGAAAAGGAAAAAATGAGGAAAGGAAAAAAAAAACTAGAAAGCACATCTCAAGCCCACAGGTCTCAGGAACCACATTACACGTGACCGCTCTGAACACTTCAGCGACAAGGCCGGTGCTCGTGTTAAAGAGAAAGACGGGAGAGGGGCGCCTGGGTGGCTCAGTGTGGACCCTGGACTCTTGATCTTAGGGGCTTGTGTGTTCGAGCCCCATAATGGCAGGGATTACTGAAAACGAGAACTTAAAAAAAATTAAAATAAAAAAGGGAAGACCGCCAACAGAGCGCGAAGACGTACGAGGAGGAAGGGAGAGACGCGGCACAGGCGCGCCAGTGGTCAGGAAGCTGAGCGGCTGTGCTTCAGGAGTGGAGGCGGCCCTGGGGACGAGGACGGGCACCTGGACGAGAGACAGACACTCCCTGATGACAAAAGGGTTAATCCATCCAGGAGATACAGAAATCCTAAAGACCGTACCTGTAACAGCAGACCGCAAGGACAAACACAGAGGAGCAGAACCCAAGACGGGCACCGAGACCACAAGGCCTGTCACAGGCGGCGGGACAGGGCGCCCACAGCCGGGGCGCCCATGGCAGAGCACCCCACAGTGCTGGCACAGCACGCGCCATGTGCCCTCACCCGCTGAGTGCTCAAGAAAGCCGCTCTGCAGACCGTCAGACCCCAACAGAGTCGGGGCTGACATCGCGGACTCTACTGTCTGAGCACAAGAGAGTGTGAAACCGGAGCACTGCAGGAGCCCAGCAGCCGCCCAGCCACGCGCAGACTCAGCCCACACTCCAGGTAAGCCACGGGGGGAGGAGGATGCCGCAGGGGGAGCTGCGGGCGGCGCCCCGAGAAGGACAAGCGCCCCAGCACGCAAACAGGGCGCTCCTGCTGGAGAGCTACAGGCTGGCGCGGAGACAGGGCTGTAAGTGCTCGCTTTCTGCCTTCAACCAGAGAGGAGAGCAAAGCGAACTCAAAATAAAAAGGAAGAAAAGTTCAATAGCAAATAAAAGAAATCAGGAAAAATCTAAAGCATGTTTTTAGAAGATCACAGAAGATGACAAAGCAGACCAAACGGAGGAAAGAAACTCAAGTGACAGCAACAAGAGGAGACGTCACTACAGACATGCACACATTGAAGGGATAATAATTTAATTCAATCATTTAGGTAAAACTGAGATTCCTTAGAAGTCACAAGTCACCCAAACTGACACAGAATTAAATACAAAACCCGAAGTCGGGCAGCATACTTGAACACGCAGCTAACCACAGACTACCTACAAGCGTCTCCAGTCCTCGGGAAGGAACGGAGGAAAGCCGTGGGAAGCTGGCTGCACACGTCCGCTCCAAGGGCACCTGGACAGACCAACGAGGCCAAGTGCTGGCAACAGTCAGGGGCACCGGGGCTCCCTCGTTAGTGGGAGATTCGTCACTTGCGAAGACACTCCGGCAACCTCCTCCAACGGTCGGTCATATGTCCATGTACTCCTCTGTACGCTACTCAACGAGACGAAAACACACCCCGCCTGTGGACCTGTGCACAGTGTCCCTGGCAGGGTCAGTCACAAGAGACGGACCCTGGGAACAAGCGCGGTGCCCATCAGCAGGGGACCGGGAAGCCACGCTCTGCTCATACAACGGAAGCCTCCTGAGTTCGAAAAGAAAACCGCTGGCAGACACACTAGCGTGGATCGATGTCAGAACCATTTCATTCCACAGAAGCAGCGAGCCACAAAATGAGCACATACACGGGTCTATTTCTATCAAAACCTGAAAGAGCTAACACTAACCCCCACGGAAGAAAGCAGACCAGCAGTGATCTAGGCTATAGCACTACTGTACAGGGGACAAAGGGACTCTGTGACGTGACGGAGATGTCACCTTGACTGTGAGTGTTAAACACACAGCCACTTGTCAAAACTCAAACATACAGCAGTGAAGGTAGGTTTTGTTTGTTTGTCAAAGACTAAGCAACTGGCCAGCCATCAAGAAAAATGAAAAAAGCCACAGCAAGATGGTGCTGGTCCAACTCCAGAACTCCGGACACAGGACAGCTCAGTCACTCACAGAGAGCAGGGACTCTGGAGAACAGCTCAGTGGGGAGTCCCAGCCCGAGGGAGGGCAATCCCCAGGCCCCTCCAGAGTGCCCGATGACCCAGCGGGAGGGAAAGGGGCCTGCTCAGAAGCTGGGGATGCGGGCAAAGCCACAACCTTTCTGAGCACGCGGCCATGTCCGCACACGCTCCCGGCACAGCAGCACCAGCTGAGAGGGAGAACGGGGGCCGGCCCAGCACGGACGCCAAGGGCTCTCCAGATGGTGGTGCGGCAAGGGCCAGCCGGCAGGTAGGCAAGAGCTAGGTGGCAACCACCGAACCACTCAGGCTGGGCAGCACAGTCCCTAGAAGTGATGCCGCAGAGGAAAAAAACCCAGAGGTCGCCGACAGGCATCGACTCCACAGTGGCTGAAAGGGGGGGCAGCACACAGACACAGAAAGGAAGTGAACCCACAGAAACACGTTCCCAAGTGAAAACAGGCCAACACGGCAGTGAGAAAAGCCAAAATCTGTACCCAAGCCTACTCACCCAGCAGGAATCTGGGGAACACACTGCCGACAAGCACAGCTTCGAAGAAGACCCAGATGTCCTCAGGCATGAAGACTGATGCCGGAGAGAAAGCTCCTACGGGAACTCCCGAGCGCCTGAACCTTGTTAAACATGCAGCAGTTTTCAGTGGGAAGAAAACCCACCCGCAGAAGGAAGGTGGGAAGGTCTCTAGGCCCCCTTCCAAGCCACCAGGCGCCCGAGGACCCACAGCCACTGGAGTCCATGTGGGAAAGGCTTTGGGGACCTCACGGCTCGTCACAGCTCCAGGAAAACCCTGAGTGCAGAGAGCGTGGGGTGCATCTTGCCCTGCATCGGAGCGCACATCCCAGAGGAGCCTCGCAAGCAGCTGAGTGAGCACAGCCCCCGTCTGACACTGGGAGTCCACGCTGGAGCGAAACCGCCGTGAAGCTGTGAGCGCAGCAGCCCTGGCCAGGGCTCAGCATTCGGCCAGCGTCGAAGAACACACAGGAGGGAAAATCGATCAACGTAAGAAGCTTGTGTTCACATGGAAATGCTAAGGAACTAGCGAAACATGGAGAACACTGAATAAAAATGTAACTACTGAGCAAGGACAAAGAAAAGTCACCAAAAAAACGGAAGCAAGTATTAACTCCAGGAAAACCAAAGTGCGGCACTCAAGAAAGGGGTCGCGAGCTGTGACAATGTCATTCCTAGTCACAGGTATGTCACCTCTGACTGCAGATCCAACCCCAGCAGGCCACGTGACCACAGGAGGCCGCCAGGGACCTAAGGGGAAGGTCCCATGAGCGAATGCCTACCAGAAGCAGATACGCCAGAAGCAGGGCATTTCTTTACAACAGAGGTTAGTGCCAGAAAACAGCCGTGAACGGATGAAAGTGACGCTGCCGACCACACGACAACCACCTTCCGCATCGAAGCCACGGCCCACAGGCAAACAGAGGCAACAAGAACCTGGAGAACCGTGTACAAAAACACTGCAACACGGAGGGCAACCCCTAAAATATGTGAAACGTGATCACGTAGGGGAGAAAAGGAATACACCCCACCCCCAAAGAAATATGACCAAAGATGATAAACAATTTACTGGGGGGAAAAAAAAGAAATAGCCAAACATATACCCTATTTTTTAAACTCTGATTTGCCCAGTGAATGAAAACATAAAAGTAAAAGATGACACTATGTTTCACCCTTAAAAATGGCAAGTTCTTTTTCGGTCATCTCCGATCTAGGGGAAGTCGCGGAGTAAGACGCCTTCATGGACTAACAGTATGAAACACCAGTCCGACCGCCACACTCAGAACCTGCAGAAACCACTCTAAAGCCTTTAGAAAAAAACCTCACCTAGGTGGCGAGCAGAAGCAAAATGCGCATGGCCACCTACGTAGCCCACACCCGGAGACTACAGCAGGCGGGCCGCAGGCCAGCCCAGACACCCCTCCCCATCCTGCCAAGAGCAAGCCTCAGCTGGGGGCCCAGCAGCTGGAAGCACCCAGTTGTGCCTTTAAGCCTACATATTACATCCAAATGAACAAAAATGATGAGAGTTTATATTAAAATGCTACATTTCCAACTGGAAAAGTTACAGCAAATATAATATTTGATTTTGTTTACTCATGGTGTTTTCTAAATTTTCTATAATGACCATGTCATTTCGTTTATAAACGGAAAAACTCAATGCAAGTTGTTAGAGGGGGAGAAAGGCTAGAACTTGAACTTCAGCGGTGAGGGAAGGAGGAACATAGAGCACAAGGTCAAGACACCCTGCGCAGGCCGTGTGGCGACGGACAGCGGCTCTGTCTGCGGTAACCACGGCTGGGAGAGAGCTGTCCAATCGCTATGCTGACCTCCCGAAACAAACGTAGCTTTGTAGGTCGCCGGTAAGAACACACACACCCAACGCCTGACCTCAGAAGCTCACGCTGGATTTACAGAAACAACCCCTGCGAGCACGGGCAAAGCAGTGGACTCTAAGCTTCACCTTAGCTCATGATCTCAGGACGGTGGCACCAGAACGGACGCCACACTCCGCGTGAAGCCTGCTTGAGTGTCTCGCTCCCTCTTCCTCTGTCCCTCCCTACCTCTCGCTCTCCAAACAAAACAAAGAAGGAAAGAATCACTGGGGGTTCAGTTTCCTATGGAAACACACAGCAGCCCCAAACATCTTTTTGTTTGTTTGTTTGTTTGAAATCTTATCCATTTGACAGAAATCACAAGGGGGCAGAGAGGCAGGCAGGGGAGAGAGGGGGAAGCAGGCTCCCCACTGAGCAGAGAGCCCAACACAGGGCTCGATCCCAGGATGCTGAGATCATGACCTGAGCTGAAGGCAGAGGCTTTAACCCACTGAGCCACCCAGGCAACCCCCCAAACATCATTTTTTAACCAAGTTCTTGTGGGTGCTTCCGACACGTGTGGGATTACACAAGAGACAAGTAAGACATGCGGCGACAAGTAAGAGGCGACCTGCTAGGCCATGGCCATGGCCAGCTTCCAAGTCCACACCAGGACCCAGAGGTTCCAGTGAACCCTGGAGAAGGCCTCTACCTCACTGGGAAGAGCTCTAGGTCATCTGGTCCTCCATCTGATCCCCCTGACCTATACCTGGGTGGGAAACCAAGTACACAACGGGCGTCTTAGTGAGAATTTACAACAGGCACTTGACATAAGGCCGTGCTTCTCAGGACAATGAAGGAAGGTCCTTTCAAAGGAGCCGACCCACACACCAGGGCCTGGCTTCACCATGCTCGACTTATTCCACGGCCACGGATCCTTACCTCGCCTCTTATCAAAGCCTTACACTGTAAAGAATGCACGCACAACTGTATGAGGACGTCATTCACAACTCGTGGCACACTCAAACAGCGTGACAAGGCACAGCTCCGTCTTCTGTTCCCTCTGCTTTATAACCCAAGCGTCCCCCAGGGCACACGTGCAAATCAGGATGCTTATTAACCAAAAAGCTTTGGTGAGGTAACCCTATCAATAACACAAGCCACTAAAACTACTTCCACACTCTGCAGATTACACTGGCGGCTCCTGAACTCAAGAGAGGGAAACGGCACTCAGGAAAATACCACTTTTCTCTTAATCGCCAAAGCACCTTGTAAAATCGAGGCCTCCTTGAATGCCCAGAGGCAGGGAGATGAACCTCGACAGGCCGGGACCCGACAGGCCCCGCTCACACCCCGCCTTTCCACGGCCAGGCGCGGAGCCCTCTCGGTCCGCACGGCCGCAGGCGCAGGGCGCACACAGCACACTCGCTTCCTGCCCTCACGGGCCCCGCTCGGGGCTGGTTCTCAGTGGGACACGCAAGGAGGTGCCTCCCGTCCTCTGTGGAGACAGCACCTACCGCCCAAGGGGCACCCCAGCCCTTCACACGGCTCGAGGAGACGCTCGCAGCCCCTCGCCCCCGCCCTGGCCGCGGCCCCCGGCACTCACCTTGTTCACCCAGAACACCATGGCGTCCTCGAGGTCGTACGGAAGCTCCTTCGAGGCGCTGAATGTCGAGAAGCGCTTGACGCTGGCCACCACCTTCTCGATGCTGATCATCTCCACGGTGTAGGCCATCATGAGGGCGTCCACCATCGCCATGTGGGCGCTCTGGAAGCAGAAGCAACAGTCAGGTTCAACACAGACTCGGCTCGCAGATTCCAACCCAGCTCCGTTCTGACAAGGTCACTATCTGCACATTATCCGTCCCCAGGCTCCGGCCAACTCGGCACTCTGTGGTGTGGAGGACCCCGTGCCTTTCTCATCTCCATGGCAACCTGGAGAGCCCCTTGCGGGGGGACCCTGTTTCAGGGCTGAGACAAAAGGTCCAAGGGGAAGAGGTGTGTCCAAGGCCGCAGGACGACAAACGGGCCCCCGGGTGCCAGTCAGGAGCCCTGAAGGCTGGCGACACAGCACACCTTTGCACCCTTTCTTCCCAGAACCGAGGAACAGCCTCTTGACTCGCACAACACATCGTCACAAAGCCCACGAGTGCAAAACGCCAGTGACCAGCCCAAGCAGCAACAGGGAAGCAGGGGGAACCGCCGGCGCAGTCCCACCAGCGGTGCGGCCCCCAGAGGAAAGTGGGGACGGGGAAAGACAGGCACGTTTCCTTCTGTGTCGCGACACACACAGGCGATACGCACGAAACCACCCAACAGGACAGGCTCAGGGACGGTGGAGCACAACACCTGCAAAACCTCTGCCTCCAGCTGTTTTTATTAACAGGTCTCGGCCCACGCTCGGCGTCCACGGAGCTCTCCCAACGCCGACCAGCGCGGAGAGGAAGCGGCTCCTTCCCCACTCTCTGCAGCGACGGGCCCCCGGAGACACGCGCAGCTCAGGACCTCGCCAACACCTCGCACACGCACAAACCTCGGCCGGCCTGCGGGACTCTTGTGCTCGTGCTACCTCTGCCTCAAGTTTTGGGCCGACCACGCCACGTGCAGCTGGGCCACGGGGGGACAGCCGGCAGCAGGACAGGCCAGGGCGCCATGCTGGTGGCCGTGGCCCTAGAAGCCCTAAAAGCAGTCCCCGCGGCGACGGCCCCCGCCCCCACAAACGCGCGAGAAACTCACCATCTTTATGGGCGCGTGGCTGAGGTCGGGGTCCGTCACGGGGGTGTCGTCACTCTCCATCACGTAAATACCTTTCCGGGACAGGGCTTGGATGACAGACTGGTGTCCCTGTAGGGCGGCCACCTGGTCCCCCTTGAGGATGAGGCTGCAAACACGGCAGTACAGCTCACTGGACAGCAGGAGCTTGGTGACGGGCGGCTTGATGTGCTCCTGCTCGTACTGGTCAATGTAAAAGGGGTCCCTGAGGTCCTCGGGGACGTCATCTGGGCCGAGGGAAGAGAGGACCACGTGAGCGTGACGCGTCCGTTCAGAACACTAACAGAGCACAGAGCTGCCGCTGATCCCGATGGGTGACTGATGACATAAAGAGACCCCAGGACTGCACACTCCCACACCTTCTCCCCTGGCAGAGGCAAACGGGCTGCTCACCCTAGCTGGGAGGGCCTGGGCAAGGCACCCCCCGGAGCAGCTTCCCCACCACCACCTCTTCCCGACACAGGAGAACCAGAAGGGGGTGTGGGAGCCCCAAGGGGGTAATGGAGGCAAAAAGCGACCGAGACACAGTGAGGCTGGAGGCGGGGCACCTGGTCCCACCACCGGCAACGCGTGCGGCCCCCAGGACCACCCAGCAGCTGGTCACCCCGTGGGACAGCGGGCAGCACCGCCGACATCAGCGCTGGGAAGGAGTTGAGCGCATCTCTCCCCTGACATCCAGCTCATCCAGAGGAGAGCGAGGCTGAATACTGCGGTCTTGACGGACGAGAAGGCCGGGCCTCTGGCCACCGCGCCATGGTCAGAGCAGCGGCGCCGGGCCTTCACCCGACTTTGGACCAGGCAGCATCAGGGCCACCCAAGCCGTGCCCATGAAGCATCACAACTCCATCAAATCGAGCATTACGAATGAGGAAACAGAAGCACAGAGCGAGTACACCAGGTGCTCAAGGTCACAAGCAGCAGAAACCAACCACGAACGCAGCCGGAGTCGGTGTCTACACCACTTCCCGCATGAACACGCCGCCGGCCACGAGCGCAGCCGGAGTCGGTGTCTACACTACCTCCCGCATGAACACGCCGGCCATGAGCGCAGCCAGAGTCGAGTCTACACCACCTCCCGCAAGAACACACCGGCCACGAGCGCAGCCGGAGTCGGTGTCTACACCACCTCCCGCATGAACACGCCGGCCACGAGCGCAGCTGGAGTCGGTGTCTACACCACCTCCCGCATGAATACACAGGCTGTCTGTGCACAGCTGGGGACACTCGTTTTCTAAATGGCTGGAATGGTCAGCCCTGTGGTGTCCCTCACACTCGCCCTGCACGATGTCAACTGCTGTCCCCCAAAAGTGGGGACACTCTGTACTCAAGTGGATTGGGAAACAGCCTGCACAGAAGCTGGTCTCCGCTGGAGAGGCCCGCAGACCTTTAACTCTCCAGCCTGAGACCTCCCCAACACAGGCTGGCCGAGCTATTTGAACCATCCCCACCTGTGGAAGGGTTCAGACGAGCCCAGTCTCTCCGAGGAGGCTGCTGAAGGAAACCCACGACACCCACGGCTGAGACCGGGGGCCGGCAGCACGCCCTCTCCCTGCACAGTCCAGGCTCTGGTCCAACTCTCAGTGGTACTGCCTGAGGAAGAGGCAACCTTGCCAGGGACCCCCAAAGCCCCCTCCGCCTGCCCTCCCGCCCCCACCCTCCGGCCTCCGCACTCTTCTCAGAGCCCTGAGTCACTTCACTGTGGCTCTGGGCCTCCTCCGTGTCCCCTGTCTCCTCAGCGCTTACTTCCAACAACAGTAGCTACCCTGTACGCTGCCCTTTGTTTTCAAGCTCCTGGCTCAAAGCCCGATGAGAGCATCAGGGTAGCCCAGTGGGCAGGGAGGAAGGACCAGGGCCAGAGGGTCCCACCCTTGCCTCAGGGACAAAGCAGCCAACAGCTCCAGAATGAATGGACCCTGTCAGAGACAATCCTATTTTGAAATCGCCCAGGCTTCTGAGTCACAACAGACCGTCCCACCAATAAAAGCCGCAAGGCCCAGTGGAGCAAACACAGGGAGAAGATTTCTGCCTTCTTGGTATGTGATGGTGACGTGAGAGTGGGGGCCGAGGCAGGGCCAGGTGCTAAGGGACGGACAGGAGCCAGGACAGGGAGCGGAGAGCAGCCTGGAGGACGCGCGGAGGACGCCAGACCTGGTCCCCAGCAGCACGAAGTCAGGGGAGGACAGTGAGCCAGGGAGTCCACGGTCCGAGGACATTTTCAGGGGCAACACACAAGGCTGCCCTGGGCAGGGGCAGTGGGACCAGCCAGCACTGGGGCCTCGGGATCACCCCTGCCAAGTCCTCTGCCTCTCTCCACACCTGCCCCACCTCCATCCCCTCTGCTGGTTCCCGTTTCTCCAAACACTGGAAGAGGCACTGCCCATTTCACCAGGCAGGTGACCTCAGGCCGGCAGGCTGCACACCCTGACGCCAGCCCCTCCCCTGAGCTGCTCCACCCCTCCGCCCCCTGGAGACTGGCAGGTGGAGGCTGCCACCACAGAGCCTAGCCGCTGTCAGGGACCTCCACCTCCCCCGCCCGCCCTCCTGGGCGGCTCCATCTCAAGGTCAGCTGCTCAAACCTAAAGCTTCAGGGTCATCCAGTTCTCTTCCTGCCAACCTTCTGGCAACTCTGGCTGACTTTCACTCTGAAACAGATCCAGAAACTGACAGCCACTGCCATGGAGGGGACGGGACCCAGGCACAGTGGGGGGCTGGCCCTAGGAAGGACAGAGGTCCTGGAACACAGGGGCAGAAAGACACTCGAGCTGAACCCCGGAAGCTGGCGAGGCTGGACAGATCACCCATCACGACCCAGCAGCTGCCTTCGCTTTTACAGGAGGCCCACTTAGTGGGAGCTTCAAAAATAATCACTACAGGGGCGTCTGGGGGGCTCAGTGGGTTAAGCCTCTGCCTTTGGCTCAGGTCATGATCTCAGGGTCCTGGGATCGAGCCCCACATCAGGCTCCCTGCTCCATGGGGAGTCTGCTTCCCTCTCTCTCTGCCTGGTTGTGAGCTCTCTGTCAAATAAATAAATAAATAAATAGTTGCTATAGATTGATTCCCATAAACTACTTTTTAATCACGTATGGACATGAACATGAGTCCTATCACTGACTCACCTAACCTACGGAATCAGGACCCTGGCAGTTACGGGAAAATGCACCCGCTCCAGGTACACACTCTGGACCTCGACACAGGCCCCCTGCTGCCCCATGTCCCCGCGGGACCCCGTACCCGCCCCCCAGGGCCGCAGCAGCCCCTCCCCACCCCGCCCCCCTCCAGCAGAGTCAGCGAACCAGCTGCCTCAGGGGCTCAGCGCCTGCCAGGGCTGCTTGGGCACATTTCTGAAATTTCCCATTGGTTTTACTGAAGTCAACAACCATTTTAAAAAAAGACAACTTGCAAACGTCTTGGACCTATGCCCAGTGACTGACTCCCTCTCCTCTACAAGCCAAGATCAGACGGTCACAATTACCCGTTTGTTAGGGCTCACTTACTGAGGGCCTCCCGTGAGCCAAAAACGTGCAGAAACGAGTGGCCAAACGAGCCAGAGCCGCCGCCTGGGCAGAGCCTCTTCAGACGACGGAGAAGTCACCAAGTGACACGGACACAAGGCTCTGGGCACCATGGAGAGGGGACAGGCGCAGTGGGGCACAGACGAGACCCCAGGCCGGCCCCGCAGGGCAGGGAGCAGGCCGTCGCAGCCGATGGGGCAGGAAGGGGGCCGGGACGACGACACATGAGGGACACCTGAGGCCAGGACCCTGAAGAGAGGATTCTGGGAAACCACGGCTCGAGGCCACAGGAGGAGCCAGCCACACAGGCCACTCTGTTACTCGCCCACCAGGCGACCGACTAGGCCCGTACCCACTGCCCGCACAGGAGGGACTCGGGGTGTCCGTGGGGTCGTCAGGGACTGAGGCGGGCACAGGTGCTCAGGGGACTAGAGTAACGGGGGCGACCGGCCCCGGGGGGATCGGGGGAGTCAGAGGACAGGGGTCACTCGCTGCCAGAGCCCCACTGCAGTCAGCGGCCTGAGCGACGACGGGGGCTGGCCGTGAACAGGCAGCAGCGGGAGGGGCACCAGGTCTGCGGTGCGACCGAGGAGACGGCGAGTCTCCCGCTTGGCCGACGAGGACGGGGCTTCTGCTAACTCAAACACCAGAAGCTCAGGGTACGGCCAGGAGAGAAGGACGCTCTCGGCCGGGCACGACAGCTCCGCGGCATCCAGGGGCTCTCGCAGGGCTCCCAGCAGACGCAGAAAAACCCAGAGACCCAAGCGCTGGAGAAAGGAGCTGGCTGGGACCCACACCCCAGAAATCGTCAGGGCGGCCACGGGGAGAGCGTGCAGAGTACCCACCGCCCACGGATGGCTGCCAAGCCCTGACACAGAGAAGAGGTCAGGGCACGGGGGACCCCAGAAGGTGGGGTCAGAAGAGAACACATCCAAGCGGCAGTGATCCGCGACACAAGACCCAAGAGACTGGAAGGTGCCCGTGGATTTACAAGTGGGAGGCAGCGCTGGCCCTGGGAGGAGCCGGGTGAGGAGGGGGACGGACGAAGGGGCTGCAGAGGGCGCCACTGCTAGTGCTGGTGGCGGCCAGCTGTCTGGCTGAGAGGGATGGACAGAAGGAAGGAAAGGATGGACGGAAGGACAGAAAGAAGGCAGGAAAGGGGAAGCAGCAGGGGAGTGTGAGGGCAGAGGCCACAAGCCGAAGGCGCACCCAGCAGAGAGCTGGAAGGCAGGAGGCTCCCGAGCGGGAGGGCGATGCCTGGCAACCCAGCAGAACATGGGGCCACAAGAGCGCGGTCTGGGGGACAGGGGTCCCGGTGACACAGGCCCGCAGTGACAGCAGGCACACTGTGGATGGCCAGCGACACAGGGCTAGGACCCGCAGGTGCATGTGACGCAAAGACCGTGTGGGCAATGGGAGGGCTCGGGCCAGCCCACTCCACAGAGGGAGGGCGCACAGCAAGTGCCGGAATGGAGATGGGCAGCAGGTGCGCAGGCGACGGAGGGCAGCGCTTCCTACCACTGGGCCTCCCAGATCCTCAGGTGCTAAGAGGGCCTGTCCCCCCTGTCCACGGCAGAGAGCTGAGTCCTGGTGCTGAGGGGAGGGCTGGAGTCCTGGGTCTCAGGCCTCACGTAAGCATTAGCTGCCACTCTCCTCCACAGGACCGTCAAGGACTTCAAGAGGTTAAAGAGGCACGCCAAGGAAGCACCCATCCGTCGCCACGTTCCGCCCTGCAGACTGCCGCCACGTCCCCTGCACCCAGAGCTAGGCAAGGGAGCCCCTCGCCGACACTCCGCTACGGCCCCCCACGGAAGCCCAAGACCCCAACAGGCTCCAGGGGGTCTGAGGACAGCAAAGACCACCCAGCCGCCCACAACCAGCAGGACAGAACCTCAGTCCAGGGCTTCCAGCAGCCCCGCCGTGCCCTGCCGCAGCCCATCTCCCAGCACGGGCGGGTGCCAAGACGTCAGCACTCGTGCCACTGAGAGTGGCCACTGCTGAGGTGCCAGAGGCGGCTGTGACGGTCCCCACCAAGGACACCTACACCACCTCTCACTGGGGACGCATGGGGACAAGCCCCACAAATCATCATAAGGGCAGTAAAATCAGCCAGAGGCCTTCGAATCTGCCCACACCCCAAGCCTACGCCAGGAATGCAAGAAAGCCGAGCAGCTGTGCCAGGCGGAACCCGTGAACCCTCCTGCTCTACAGCCGCCGAGCACAGCAGCAACGCCACAGCCAACAGTCGTGCAAGCAGGCGCCCTCGCCGCCGCTGTTCTGGGACTGCCTCGGCTGCAGGAAGCACAGACTCGTCTTCCAGCCAGACCAGAAGGACAGACCCTGGGCACCCCCTGCCTCAGAAAGCAGGAGCGGATGCTGCATAGGGAATCCCCGAGTCTGTGGTCCTGTCCCACACAACCCAAGTGGCCCCGGCATGACCCCAATGGGATCAGCACAGCAACGACTTGAGAACTACGCTGGGACCCAGGTTTCACTGTGGTGTCCTGTGGGCCGGCCAGAGTGGCCCAGGCCTTTCAGGACCCAACGAACACGGAGCTGAGCCGCACACAAGGCAGGCAGACTTGGTCTTGGCCTAACTGGGCCGCCGGTTTAAAGAAAAACTTTCTAGATCTTAACAGGATCCAGAGTCTCACATGTCAGAGTCCGAATACCCAAAACATGATCTGGATTTACTCTGCAAAGAAAACAGAGGGAACCTACAGTCAAGAGACCCCCGACCCCGCGAGGGCCCAAACGTCAGAGTCCTCTGACGGGGACCGACGGGTGTTTACAAGCACGCTCCAAGGAGGAAGAGCAAATGTTTCTTTTCTTTTTTTTTTTTTTAAAGATTTTATTTATTTATTTGACAGACAGAGATCACAAGCAGGCAGAGGCAGGCAGAGAGAGAGGAGGAAGCAGGCTCCCCGCTGAGCAGAGAGCCCGATGCGGGACTTGATCCCAGGACCCCGGGATCATGACCTGAGCCGAAGGCAGTGGCTTAACCCACTGAGCCACCCAGGCGCCCCGCAAATGTTTCTTAAATGAATGAAAACACTAACACAAAACTGTGAGAAACTCCATTAAAAAGAAGTCCCAGGGTGCAGGGAAACCCAAGACCAGAGCAGAGGAGGGCCGGGCGCTGCAGACCGCACAGTGCTACCCCGGGGAGGTGGAGACACCACGGCCCGGGCCAGCACGCGGCACCGCGAGCAGCAGACGTGTCAGCCCCCCGCGGGCCCCGCCCCACCCTCCCTCTCCCCTTCACTTCGAGGCCGGGGGCACAGCTCGGAGAACAGCTCTCTGACCAAGGACGGTGCCTAGGGGAGGGAAGGGTTGAGCACAAACCCCAGTGCCAGTGTCCTGGCAAGACCCTCCTAGCTCACACCTCAGAGACTCCCCAGGAAGTGCTAGTCCCTCTCCCCAGGGAAGAGAGAGCACCCGCAGCTACCACCCCTGGGGTTCCACCACAGTGCCCGCCAGCAGGACCAGTGTGAAGCAGGTGAGTACCCCGTATCTGGCAAGGGAAGACTCATGACCAGACGCAAAGTCGGGATCCTTACACCCCCGCACGGAGAGGGGCTGTCCAGTACCAGGAGGTCACACACCCCAGACGGTAGGTACACACAGAACTGACACCTTCGAGGGCCCGGCTAGCTGACGCGGACAAGGTCACCGGACACGTTCCAGAGAGCCCATGCCTCTACAGCATGCTGTCCGGTCCACCCTGTGTCCCAGGAGGATCCTGCAGCTGGGGCGCCTGGGGGCTCAGGCTGTGAAGGGTCTACCTTCAGCTCAGGTCATGATCTCAGGGTTGTGGGATCGAGCTCTGTGTCGGACTCCATGCTCAGTGGGAAGCCTGCTTCTCTCCCTCTGCCTGTCCCCTTGACTTGTGCCTGTGCTACTGGCTCGGCTCTCTGAGATAAATAAAATCTTAAAAAAGAAAGAAGAAGAAAAAGAGAAAGAGAGTAAGCCACATTTCTAGCACCTTTCAAGTTATAAGGGCAAATTTTGGATTTGCAGGGCAGGGCGAAGAGCAGGGAACCTGGGTAACCTTGCAGACACTCTCGGCTGAAAGCCCCAAAGGCTGCACCCCAAGAACAGGCTAGCACCAGAGGCTCAGCAGACCCTGAGAGCAGCTGGAGCAGCACAGGGGAGGGAGGTGACCGGCGACTGGGGCCAGGGTCTACAAACGCACGCTCCCCCCAGAGGAGGCTCCGTCTCGGGCCTCCGAGGGTCCCTGCCATCCCCCAGACACCTCATCCTCTCAGCACAAACGGCAAGAAGCAGAGGAGCAAAACAGCAAAGCCAGCAGAGACAGCGAGCAGGAGCGGCCGGCTCCCGGGCCTGCAGGACTGCCAGGCTGAAGGAGGTCAGGTCAGCCTCTCCCCCGGGACCACCATGAACTCTGCAGGAAACCGAAAGCAGCCACGGGAGGGTTCCTGACGCCAACAACAGCAGGCAACTGTGCGAGCAGAAGCCAAGCCCGAAGGAGCCACACTTATGGCGTCCCCAGCTCTGTACCCAGCTCCTCTCCTATCTCTGAGCCGAGGGCAGCCCGACGCAGCACCGCACGGGGGACACACAAAATTCTGACGCAAACCGGGTCCTTCCTGCCAGATGGCCAAGGAAAGGGCCCTGCGTGCTGGCAAGTGGGACCCGGCTGGATTTCCTCTCTTCCCTTCCAGCCTGCCCTGGTTACAGGACGGTGGGGACTGTGCAGGAGCCAGAACACGAGAGGGGAGGGGCCTCCGTGGTCTGAGGACATCAGGGCAGCTGCCGTTTGCCGACCTCTCTTCGCTGGCCGCCCCACCCCAGGTACGCTGGGGCTGCACGGTGACATCTCTGGCAGCTAGGACTCCACCTGAAGCCCTGTCCTAGCCGGAGAAGAGGGGCTTCTTGGAGCCAGAAAGTGTAGGGAGAATCCAAGAAAAGAGAGCCAGGAAGGGGATCCCTAATTCCATGGATGAACCCACACAACCCTGAGCTACATGCATGAGGGAGAGACCCAAAGAACCAAAATGACCTTGAACTCACTGCACACCAACAGCACAACAGACCCATGGCCTGAACCTAAAGGTGATTACTACCACCCACTACAAACAAAGCACCAGAACACCTCAGCAGGACCTAGAACACGCCCCACAGTGCAACAGTCAAAATGTCCAAGGCACAATCCATAATTCGTCCACACTAAAAACGAGGAAAGGGGCGCCTGGGTAGCTCAGTCGGGTGAGCGTCTGACTCAGTTTCAGCTCAGGTCATGACCTCAGGGTCATGGAATAAACCCACGGGCTCCATGCTCAGCTCAGTCTGCTTGGGATGCTCTGCTCCCCTCCCTGACCTCCCCTCATGCACTCTCACTTGTGCTCTCGCTCGCTCTCTGAAATACGTAAACACATCTTTTTTAAAAAATAAAATAGGGGCGCTTGGGTGGCTCAACTGGTTAAGCCGCTGCCTTCGGCCCAGGTCATGATCCCAGCGTTCTGGGATCAAGCCCCGCACTGGGCTCCTTGCTCGGCAGGGAGCCTGCTTCTCTCTCTGTCTCTGCCTACCATTCTGTCTGCCTGTGCTCACTCTCTCTCTCTCTCTGACTAATAAATAAATCTTTTTAAAAAACAAAATAAGGGGCGCCTGGGTGGCTCAGTGGATTAAGCCGCTGCCTTTGGCTCGGGTCATGATCTCAGTGTCCTGGGATCGAGCCCCACATCAGGCTCTCTGCTCAGCAGGGAGCCTGCTTCCCCCTCTGTCTCTGCCTGACTCTCTGCCTACTTGTGATCTCTCTGTCAAATAAAATAAATAAAATCTT